>NC_079456.1:19129882-19429882 GCF_903798145.1 Danio aesculapii | reverse complement strand
AGCTATGTTTGATTAGGGTTGGAGCAAAACTATGCAGAGCTGCGGCCCTCCAGGAATCCAGTTTGAGATCTATGTATTATACTGACAGGGGTTGAAACTGAAGGAGGGAATGAATGGCAATACCCATTACTGACAGGAGTCATCAGTGGGAGAGTGAATGAAGAACAGCACTGTCTCAAAGGTTGTGTGTTCTATTCCCATTACTGGCAGAACTCGTAGGTGTAGGGAGGGAATTAACTGCACTCTCTCAAAGGATGCAGGTTCGATTTCCATTACTGACAGGAGTCATAGAAGTGGGGAGGGAATGAACAGTTCTCACTCATTGATTGCAAGTTTTATTCCCATTACTGATAGGAGTCGTAGGTGAGAGGATTGAATGGACAGCACTCCCTTCCACTTTCAAGACCCTCAACTGAGGAGCCCTTGACCAAGCCTATGAGCTACAGCATTGATTCAGCTGTGTGTGTTTGGTAAGTTCAGAAAGTATTGTATTCCACGTTACTCTGAAATTACCCTTTTTGTTTGTTCTAAACAGACAAAAAAAAAAAAAGGTAATTTTCATGTTGACATCTAACTAGGACGTAAATTATCATTTTTAATAGGTGTGCAATTGGACCAACGTAGACTGGTTCAAACAGGTAATTAACCTTATTTTTCTTGTAAGAGTGTTTAACGTTATGCTTCTTTTTGCAAGGTCAGAAAATTCAAATGTTTGAAAACGTTAACAAACATTCAAAATGGACTAATTACAGCAGTTAGTCATTTTCATAGATCCATGTGAACAAATATTGTCTTAATAATACATGAAACATTTTGAAAATACAAAAAAAAAGGTTAACTTCATAGCACCCGATGCTGGTAGATGCGGTAAAAGCTTTGCATTTCATTCATAGCTATTGAAATTTATACATTTATTTAAACAATATTACATATTTGCAAACACTTTAAATATTCACACTATTGCATTACCTAATTTCTGATATGCTGTGCCGTGAAATATAACTATTACTGTTGCGTTTGACATCGTAACTTCGGATGATTGCCAGTGAATTTGGAGTTGTACAGTGTGTACATTTGTCTTTGGCCACATCATCTAGCTGAGTGATTAGTCACATGGCTGGCAGCAAAAACAAGAGCTCACGAGCTAAGACGCCAGATTTCACATTGCATGCTTATAAGGGGTTCCACACCAGACGAGCAAGTGCCATTGAGATGACTGGGTATCCAAACGCATAGCTTAATCTTGGTGTTATAAGCCGTGGATGTAAAGAATTTGAGCAAACTGACAAATATGCTGCTTTTAAATTATATTTTAACGCCATTAATGTTTTATACTCTCTTGATTTTATCAGTTTTTGGTGCAACCAGCTTTGCATTGTAAAATTCTTGCTTTGTGATACCTTTGCAGCTGTTTGACTATCAACTAATGAGGAACTGAAAGGCACAGAGAATTGATTTGCATGAAACAAAGACACCTTTCCTTCGAAATCGAGCAGTACCGGAAGGTTGAAAATTGAACTTTTATGTTTTTAAGAAACTACCTGTTGTGACCGATTCTTAATCTTGAACCGCTTTTAATATCACGTTGACTCTTAGAGTCTCTAACTAAGCAGCATACGGAACATTTTCAGATTAGAGTCTCCTCCTGCCAGAGCATTCTAGTTCAGGAGCCGGATTAACTTGTGTCAAGGGGGAACGAGCAATGTTTCAGCCTTGGATTAATCCAGCTTTTTCCAAGAACACTTCATAGAGGTCATAAGATGATTCCACTATGTGGGAAGTTGTCAAGTAAACAAGATCACTGGCCCACATGTAAATGTTTTACCGGACAGAGACAATTGAACTCACTGTGGTGAACTCTAAAAGCACAGGGAAATGAGGAAGTAAGCAATAAGGCTATTAGCAAGAAAGGCCAGCTGTGGTCACAGTGGCTCTGGGAATGCCGGGAAATAATGGCATTCTTGTGAATCCTAGGCTTCTATTTTAATGCTCAATTGGACGCGGAATGACTGGACATCCTACGTCACAGATGGAAAATCTTCTGTATCAATGATTAGATTTACTGCAAGCAGCCGAACAGCGGATACAGGTGAAATGTCAGTGTGCCACGCAGCCCCCGTGCATTGCTTCTCTCCAGAGGCTGTGTTCTGATTAAATTAGCCTAACGTGGGAAGTTGCTAATCCGAGCCAACCCAGGATTAAGCCTGCAGGACATCGAGAGTACATGGGAGAATGTGTGTTCGAGTGTGGGCTGCTGAGTGGGTGGTGGATAACGAGGGTTTTGCGGAGAACAAATAAAACCTTGCAGAACATGAGGCTGACAAAAGATCCTCCTGTAATTCGGTTTTGTCTTAATTCATCATGTGATGTCTGCTATAATGAGAGATGAAATGTGGATTAATAACAAGCGACACACACTTGATTTGTTCTGGAATTTGGCTGGCGTGCTGGGCTTGATCTCGGTTTCCTTAAGGAAGTGCTGTTGAGTTTCATTTATAATGTGGTCAAGCTCTGCAGGTGGGAACTTGTTATGCAACATTATACAAATGCAATATGCCTGCAAAGATTACAAGCCTGGAACTAAAGAAGCAATATTGTGTATAGTACAAACATTTCCAGTGGGCTCATTATTAGCTGAATGTTAACCACTTAAAATAATGAAAATCTTTAATTCATTCAGGCAGTAGAGTGTTATGCTAATGCAGGGGTGGGCAAACTCGGTCCTGGAGGGCCAGTGTCCTGCACAGTTTAGCTCCAACACTAATCAAACACACCTGAACATGCTAATCAGTGTCTTCAAGATCACTAGAAATCTATAAGCAGGTGTGTTTGATTAGAGTTGGAGCTAAACTGTGCAGGACACCGGCCCTCCAGGACCGAGTTTGCCCACCCCTGTGCTAATGGAAAGTAACATGAGGCACATTCTTTGACTTTCCCCAGTTTGGTGAATCCAGATGGAGTTTAAAGTATAATGATAATAAGAAAAAGAAGAATTCCGTACGTTTATATAGCGCTTTTCTAGATACTCAAATCGCTTTTACACGTTTTTGGGGGGAACCTCCTCATCCACCACCAGTGTGCAGCATCCTCCTGGATGACGCGACGGAAGCCATATTGCACCAGACCACACACCGCACACCAGCTGATTGGTGGAGAGGACATGAAGCCAATTATGATATGGGGATGGTTAGGAGGCCATGATGGACAGAGTTGCCCAGGATGCTGGGGTTAAACCCCTACTCTTTTTCGAAGGACATCCTGGGATTTTTAACGACCACGGAAAGTCAGGACCTCGGTTTAAAGTCTCATCAGTAAGACAGCGCTTACTGAGCAGTGAGAGTTCCCTGCACAATACTGGGGCATTAGGACCCACACAGACTACAGGTTGAGCGCCTCCTGCTGGTCTCAATTAACACCACTTCTGGCAGCAGCCTAGCTTTCTCATGTGGTCTCCCATCCAAGTACTGACCAGGCGCAACCCTGCTTAGCTTCAGTGAGCGGCCATGTGAGAGCTGCAGAGAGCTAGCCCAAAATTTACATGTAAAGTCAAAATTTACAATGTTTATTTTTTTATTCGTAAGTTCGACAGCTTCAGCCACAAAATTCTTAACCATGCCTCTTTTTCCATTAGTTAACTACACTTTTTGCTCAATATTCTCTTTTATTTTGAGGTAAATCAAAATAGTGCAAAATAAAGTCTAAGCAAATTCCAGTTCACATGTAATTTTCAAAATTAATTTAACTTTTGTCTTGTACAGCTCTTTATTTTTAATGTTGGCTTATTTTTTATATGTATGTAGTTATAAACCATGTATCTGTTACCGTTCATGGTTGCTTGTTATAAATGATGTATCTGTAAAAGGTTTGTTAAATTATTTTGTAAAAATTCACTTGCCAATCATCGTAACTCTCCCCCGTTTAAATGACTTTTCTTCACTTCTGGTCACATGGAATGCCTTTAGGACGGGGCTATCAGTGTAGTTCTCATTCTGCCTTCACTGGAGGCAGTGGTTCGAATGAATAAGATATGATCCTTCTGTAAAATTTAGCTTCTCATCATCATCATCAGGCGTCTGAAAACATTCGGCACCAGACAGCAGAGTACAAACTGGCCTCAAATTTTTTCCATTTTGTTAGCAAATTCCAACAATTCAGTCATTTCCCAAATTATGATATCGAGCATAATTTTTTTTAGCATTTCAAAACGTTTTCAATCGGATGTACATCACAAAGGGTGCAAAGGACAACGTTAACTTGTTTCATACACTCTCAGAAATAAAGGTACGAGAGCTGTCACTGGGGTGGTACCTTTTCAATAGGTACAAATTTGTACCTAAAAGGTCCATCTTGATACATCAAGGGTAAATATTGGTACCTAAAAAGTACAAAAGTGTTTCCTTTTAAAATTTGTAGGTACTAATATATACTTTTGAGGTACCAATAAGGACCCTTTAAGTGCAAATGTGTACCTTTTGAAAAGGTACAACCCCAGTGACAGCTCTCATACCTTTATTTCTGAGAGTGTACTAACTTTAAGTTATAAGATACAGTAACTCAAACAAATGTATAAATATGTGCGATATTATGTGAAGAATAGATCAAAAAATGGATGTAAAGAACGAAACAGCACCTCAGCAAACGGCAACTCTTAACATTGGTAGTAAAAATAAGGTTGGTGGGGGATTGACCCTCCTAATTACAGTAAGGCTTGATCCCCCTGAAGGATGTCAAAACAAGATGTGTGTGGAGGGGTCAGCCCATTTTAATTATGTTAATAATTAAAATATTAAACATCCATTTGACCACCCCATAACAGGTCACACCATTGTAAATGCATAATCACGCCCATCAGTCCAGAAAAAAGTCATTCAACAATCAGATTTACAACACCGATAGACACCATAAGAGTCCACATGGTGTAGAGAAAACCACTTGTTTTCCTCATAAAATAGGTGTTTGTTTTTACATATTGCCTAAAAGTAACGTCAAAATAGATGCATTGTTTACATAGTTTGTCCTAAAGTAAGCCGAAATGGCTAATTAGGTCAGAATACACTAAATATGCCTATCCCCAAAAACACTGAAAGCTTAAATACATTTTATGAATAAATTAGATGTCATTTAAATAAACACATACATTTGATTCACTGAAGCATGTATTACACAAACAAACATTACCAAAAATTTGACCTCCCGATGGTCAATGTATAATTCGCACACTGGTCTCCTCAACTATAGTTTAACCATGGTGTTGGTAGCCAAACTGGTCATACAAATGCTAATAAACTAAATTTAATTTACTATATTAAAACTGTGGTTAATTCATCAACGTTTTTAAGACTAATAAACAATAGGCTGAAAATGTAGCTTTGTGATCATAGGGAATTTTTTTCCCCTTTTCATATTACAAAGCATCAACTTTTAACCATTAAAACAGTTAAATTCAATAGTCTCTAGTGCATTTTGAAATATTCAGTGATTATTTCATAGTTTTACCACCAATAGAAGACAAACGTCTACCAGTAGAGACCCAAAAATCCAATAAAATCTCTATTAAAACCAATATAATTGCCATTTGAACCATTACAAATTCTATGACAGTTTTATTTACAGTAAAGCGTATTATCTTCAACAATCTGTGACAGGAAATACACCTGCAAAGTCGTCTTGCTTCATTAACTATAGGTGGATGTTTGAATGACTCTTGTGCAATTTCCCACAGTACTCATGATCCCCGACTTCCTGTTGACAGACCTATGAGCCACGGCTCAACGCATAGACAGGCATGTCCTCATATGCTTCCCCTCCTTTCAACAAAAAGGAATGGGGATAAACAACAATCAGAACAGGCTGACGGATATGGACTGTTGACAAATGTCTGAAAATGAAAATGGGAGCGCGAGTGACTTTGATGCATTGGAATGCTGCTCACCCACACATGCACAGACGCCCACATGTGTCCCACACATGTCTCGCACATTTGAATAGACATAAAGATAGTCATTGTGTGTGACTCTTCCAAATCCTTCGCATCCACCCAGTTCATTTAAAGAGGCTCTTGCATGAATAAGGCTAATTGATTCATTGAATGCTGTTTAATTGGCAGGAGCTAAAAAATCTCTTTAACCTAACTCCCTTTAGGGTGGGAAAGCAGATAAATGTTCTTAAAATGCATTGTGTCAGGTTATTAGGCACACTGTATAAGGACTTCATCAGTAATGTAGAATTTGTCAGCCAGTTTCAGCTTTACAGTCTCCACCTTGCTGCGTCACCTCTACGAAAACACTCAATATTAATGAAAGGATTCAGAACATATTTTGGTATTAAAGGACATCTAAATCAGTGTTTCTCAACCACGTTCCTGGAGGACCACCAGCTCTGCACATTCTCTATGTCTCCTTTATAAAACACATCTGATTCAGATCAGCAGCTCATTAGCAGAGACTGGAAGACCTGTAATGGGTGTGACAGACCAAGGAGACATCCAAAACATGTAGTTCTGGTAGTCCTCCAGAAACGTGGTTGAGAAACACTGATCTAGATGATACCGATCAGACACAAGGTGAAAAATGACTGTTTATAATGACATTATGTGAGTTATTTTTTTAAGATATCGTTAGTTAAGTTCTTATTTTATTATTTAAAGCCTACATTTGTATTATAGGTGATATATGCATATTACACATAGTTTGCCAAGAGTAGTTTTTTTGAAAAAACGATTTGAGCGAGTCTGAAAAACATCCTGAATATAGGATAATGGCAGTTAAGGGGTTAATAATTTGTAGGCTTAGAAAATGGCATTTTTATCAGAACTATTTTAAATTCTAGATACCAATAAATAATAAATATAATTAAATTGTATTTACAGTTGAAGTCAGAATTATTGGCCCCCATGAATTATTAGCCCCCTGTTTATTTTTTTCCCAATTTCTGTTTGTCGGAGAGAAGATTTTTTTCAACACATTTCTAATCATAATAGTTTTAATAACTCATCTCTAATAACTGATTTATTTTATCTTTGCCATGATGACAGTACATAATATTTGACTAGATATTTTTCAAGACACTTCTATACAGCTTAAAGTGACATTTAAAGGCTTAACTAGGTTAATTAGGTTAATTAGGCAGGTTAGGGTAATTAGGCAAGTTATTGTATAATGATGGTTTGTTCTGTAGACTACTAAAAAATATATATAGCTTAACGAGGCTTTAAATTTTGATCTTAAAATTGTTTTTTAAAAATTCAAAGCTGCTTTTATTCTAGCCTAAATAAAACAAATAAGACTTTCTCCAGAAGAAAAAATATTATCAGACATACTGTGAAAATTTCCTTGCTCTGTTAAACATCATTTGGGAAATATTTAAAAAGAAAAAAATAACATTATTTAAAAATATTACTACCTACACTTCATACATATTTAGAGAATGTGTATGGGATATGCTTTACACAATTATTTTATTTGTAAAATATTTTATTTTAAAGGACAATATCACACACACAATATATATATATATATATATATATATATATATATATATATATATATATATATATATATATATAATATAAGCTGGATGTCAATCCAAGATTTTATGTATTTGACAATTTTTTATTTTTAGGCAAATTCCAAGTTTCCGCTGTTTATTAATGGAACATTCTACCAGAAACGTACATTTTCACTTATGAAATGTGACTTGGCCTGACTTAAGCTTGTCGTCCTCAAAACAATCTCACAAAAAAGCATAAAATCATACAATTCAATGACAGAACGCATTCTTAATTTTAATTTATTTTTTTATTATAACAAAATGAAACATTTACATTACATTATATGATATTACATACCAGAGAGCAAAACAAAAATGTATCTTTTAAACAGATTCACAGTTTTTACAGCTTTCTTGTTAATAGATTCAGAAATCAAAGACACAAAGATTTAGATCTTCAAGAAATATCTGAAAAAGGTTTACGCTTACAAAGTTTACACTTGTGTATAAAAGATTTAGTCAACAATATAACAAGATTAAAGAAATAAAAAACATTTGTATGTTCATTCTAATGGAAAGCATCCTTGATCACTGTCAGCTTCTTCTCCGTCAAATGATGTCACTTCCGAATCATAGTCTTAAACATGTATTTTATGTTACATTTAATGCAAATGTGACAGGACTGACTGAAACATGGGGACGATTGTAAATGTATTTGTATTATATATTTATTTGTAGAATTTATTTATAGTTTCGTGTTTCTAATCAATTGATGTGAATGATAACAACTTAAACTTGCTATTTCTGAAGTTTTTTTTTTCCAAATAACTTTTTAGCATAACAAAACTATTAAAGCTGTGAGTTCAGTTGGGCTGAGGACAGGGGCGTAGCAACCGGGGCGGACGGGGGGATCCGTCCCCCTCACTTTTAGAGACAGACCATTTAGAAACAGGTGATTAATAATTATATGAACATATGATCTCATACAGCCGTCCCGCCCACTTTTAAAATGTCTGCTACGCCCCTGGCTGAGGATAAGGACAATGACAGGGTTTGTACATTTGTAAAGTGTTTTTAATAAAGAAAACAAATCTGAATGACACATTCCTTTACAGAACAATCTACAGAAATCAACCATAGGTGCATTTTATGATTTTTTGGGATGAAATACTTTTTATTCACTGTATTTCTGTTTTTATTACATGGACAGATAATGTACGTTTCAGGTAGAATGTCCCTAATATTACATTAAAATACAAAATGTTCCTCTGTAATCTAAAGTGGAGTACAATCGTCTCATATTTGTTTAGTTTTGCTCTAGGGTGGAGCTTCCCAGGTTCAGCAATGATTTTTACAAAATGCCCAAATAATTTGCTTTCATGACATGTTCACATATCTGTCTTTATACACAGAAGCGTTTTATTATCATTTATAATCTTTATCATTTCTACTGCCATGTTTTGATGGCGTCACAAACTTCCTGAGATTAGAATTCCACGTAAGTTTTGTTGTTTACTGTAGACTTCTCTCGTATCCAGGCAATGTGTTTTCCTTGACTGGTTGCCCAGTTACTTCTTTATGACGTCAGGACATAGTTACGTCCCTCCTAAATCAAAGGCTTTTCCGCGTTAACATTTTTAAGGTGGCTCGCGTCGTGTAAAGTCTCTGAATCGCTGTTTTTACTAAACAGATGAACATTATTCACATTCTTAAATCTGATAGGACAAAACTACTGTCAGAAATTGACACAAACTTATAAAACACACCGTAAAATAACACACCGTAAAAATCGAATAACTTATACAATATAGGGCCTCCTTAAATCGCACGCTGACATAGCAAGAAGCAAAGTCTCCACCCATTCTGTGAGCAGCTTTGTAAAGAGGTGTTCAACTCCAACGCTCGACTGCTGTCACACGGTGTAGTTTCGGATAGCAGGAGCACTGGAATAGCTTTGGGATTTAAGCCGGTGTCTGCAGAGGAACGACCGAGTCGTTTAACCCCAACATACCGGCTGCTGTAGCCACACCTGAGTGGACATTCTTTGCGGACAAAGCTGAAGTACAGTAACATTTTCTCTATACATGCCAAAACTAGGCAACCTTGTGGAGGATTCTGAGACATTGTCGCGAAACTTTGAGGTGTTCGCCACAATAATTGGTAAGTGTCAGCTGTATATATACACATGTGTGTATATATATTTTAAATAATGAAGGTGAAGTTTATAAGCGAAACCTTTATGAGACTAGAATTTTAATTCTTACATGTTTTGAACTTGGGACTTTAAAAGGATAGTTCACCAAAAATCATATTTTGCTCAAATTCACAATGTCACTATATTTTATAGCTCGTTAAACAAGATATATAGGAACAGAGACGTAACTTCCTTGCAACTGCATTCGTTTAAGGTTGTCGTTGCAATTAAAGTATCTATTTTTACACTCAAAAGTGTTTAAAATAATATGAGGGTTAAGCAAATGTGAAATGTGAGAATTATTTCCTTTAAATATCCCGCTTTTAAGGTTACTTAATGAAAAAGAAATGTTAAATTATGTATATATGCTTCATATTTGCTTGGAAATAGTGTTGCTATACCTCTATACACCACTGGTGGGCGCTCGTGTATTTTGTTGGTTTCCTAAAACTACACAGATGGGTGGATGGTCAGGGTTTTTTTTATATAAAGACAGGTTCTCGGAAGTCAGTGATGGTTTTCGTGCTCTCCGTGAAGGAGTTGTAAAGTCTGGCAAAAACATATCAGCGATTTTTTATTTTATTTTATTTTGTTCCCCACGAGACAATCATTTCGCAAAGCGTATCGGCTATAAACCCCTTTTTTATCAGTAGTTTCAGTCTTGTACAGATAAGGTGCTATATGATAGCTAGCTCCCATCTGCAGACGTTTGCAGACTGTAGCTTACAGCACATTTGGCACGAGATCATGATAGTGAGTGACGTAAGTGTCAATTTGTGTATCGCCCCAAGCGATGCTTATTATACCGTATGACTGGGACGCAGCGTTTCCTTAAGAGCATACTGTCTTTTATAGGGGACTATTTGAATAGAGATAATGATAATCATAATGCCGGCTTTTAATGGCAAGCTACACAAGTAGAAATCTTACAGACTGTTAGGACATGCGTGCATAATGATATTTTGCATATGAATGATTCTTCAATTAAGGGAACTGTGCTGTCCTTTAGAAATGTTTTATAAAATTAAAATATAGATTTATACTTAAATATTTTACAAATATGCATTTTTAATTTGTATAGAATAAAATGATGCCATGTTTTCAGGCATGTCTATTTTAATTTGAATCCTTTAACTGCCTGCTCTATCAAATGGTTGATCATATTTTTACTGTTTTAAATAATGGTTTACATTATGCAGAATTGTTGGTTTACAAAAAAAAATACTAACAAATATGATCCTGTTGCACTACTACACTTGATTTGGGTTTTATTGTATAAAAAAAAAAAAAAACATTTCCCAGAGATGGGTTGCAGCTGGAAGGGCATCCGCTGCGTAAAAACATGCTGGATAAGTTGGCGGTTCATGCCGCTGTGGTGACCCCTGATTAATAAAGGGACTAAGCCGAAAAGAAAATGAATGAATGAATGTAAAAAAAACAAAAACAACCTGAGAATCTGAAATATTTGATGGCAGACTTTAAAAAATAAAGATGATTTAGTATTCAAAAAGGTTTTATTTTGAATATATTTATTTAATAAATTGGTCATACACTTCATATTTTCAGATTTTTCATAGTATATCTATTAATTCTGGTACCTTTACCATAAACCGGCATATCAATCAAATGGTAGAGGTTGATATTTTAGAAATTTGTAAAAAATGCATTGAGTGTGTTAACTAGCGACCATTAAGAGTTAAGAAATGCAATGCAAAATTTGGCCAGGCAGTTAAAGGGTTAAGACAACAACAACATAAACATGTTTTAACATTCATTTCTTTGATAAATTAATATTTCAGTGATGTATTCCTGATTTTCAGTTACAGCCTGTTAAAATAAACATCAATAAAGCCATAGCTATACAAGTCCAGACAGGGGTGGATTTAACCAATAAGCAAGATAAGCGGCTGCTTGGGACCCCAGGAAATCTAAGGGCCCCCAAATAAATACCTAGAAGTATCAATTATTGGTATGAATTATATATAACATAATTTTCTATCATATTTTGTATGATGGGTGTCTAAAAAATTACATCTGCACAAATGTACCCCCCACCCTCAATCATGGAGAAGTTCAGCAGTCAAATTAGGTAAACATTTAGTTTTAAGAAAACAAATCATTTAAAATGCTTACAAGATGCTTTACATGTTGTTAGTATTATTTTGCATTAAGACAAAATGTAGAAAAGGAGTGACTGGGTGATGTAAGAAGAAAAAAACAGCAAAATATATCAATTAAAAGTAAATTAAAGTACAAAAGGTGCATTTTAGAACTTTTGGGCCTCGTGGCTGGAATTGGGGGCCCCAAATCACTAAATCCAAAGTCCAGAGGAAACAGTTGTCAAGTGTTTTTTTTAAATATGTTTCCATTGCTGTATATAAATACCAATAATCCATAAAATCTTTAGCTTCAGCATAAAAATGTTGACCACCAAATGTCAACAATTATGCAACAATGCTCACGAAACGCAAGGTGACACAAAGTATTTTTGCTGTGTTTTGAAAATAGACCGCGCAGTGTTGCTATTTAAACATTCAAGGTTATATTGGGTGACTTTTGTTACTTTGACAGTTTGCCTCATGAATGGTGTGGAATTGGTAACAGTGGGCTGGAACTCCAGGACTGGAGCTCGTCGCCCACTCAGATTGGATTTGTCCTCAATGAGGAAAGCGATGTGGGGGAGAGAAAGAAGGTGGCGTTTGCGCTCCACGTGGGTGAGCAGGCCGTCCTCCCATTGGCTGTCTGTAAGACGTCAGCACAGGCCCCTCCTCTGATTGGGCAGAGCTTTTGTGGGTGTAATCATAGCGGCACAGTGGAAGTGAGATACGGTGAAACAACGGGCATTATTATGCGTGTTTCACTGGAGTTTCTCTTCGCGGTGAGAGCTGCGCTTTAAAACATAGGAACAGATATAAAGAAATATATACGCATATACAAAGAAAAGAAGGAAGGGTCGCGCTGGTTTTTGCAGTACACTGTCAACGACAAAGGACTACACTTGCAGAATATGCATTTGAATGCACTATCGGAAAAATAGAATTAAAAACTGCTGTAATCGAAGATATTAATTGGGAGGATCGCCGCAGGATCGATCACCAAACGGGAATAATCATTGGGAATATTTTTCCAATAGCTTTCAATTGAGACATCCAGCCCCATCCGCCCGCTTCCATCGACCCTGTCTCCTCTATCGTAGGCTATCGAATGGACCAGCATCCGAGCGCCCGGAGCTGCAGCAGTCGCGGAGCTGCGCCGTCCTGCGAGAGCGTCTCCGGCGAGCCCCCCATGAATTTGTACATCCACTCCACCACCGGCACACGCTTCGAGCTCTCCCTTCCCGCAGAAGAGACCGTGGAAGGGCTAAAGCGAAGACTCTCTCAAAGACTGAAAGTACCCAAAGAAAGACTCGCTCTGCTACACAAAGAAACGTGAGTAGTGGTCTGATGTGTTCCTGTTAGAATGCACGGTTAGCTGTTTTAACAATGAGCAGGTCATAAGGTGGCTTTTGGCTGGGTTTCCGAAAGGAGATTTTTTAGCCATGCCTATTGGCAAGCCGTTTGAACATTTATTCATTTCAACTAGTATATTTTGTGTGGATTTGTTTACTCCAGCAGTGGTTATAGGTTGCCTTTCCAACTCGCTGGAAAATATTCACAAGATAGCAGTGCTTATTCACTGGTATCTAGTTCTTATCTATTAAACATTACACCATTTAAAGGGATAGTTCTCTCATGACTGAAAATTCTGTCGTTATTTACTGACATGTTCCAAACCTGTTTGACTTTCTTTCTTCCGTTTGATCACAGAATAAGATGTTTCGAAGAAAGCTGAAAACCTGTAGTAATTGTTTTTCCTACTTTGGAAGTCAACGGTTGGTTACAGGTTTTCAGCTTTCTTCAGAAACCACTTGAGGGTGAGTACATTATCAATTTTAGATGAATTATCCCTTTAACTATTGTTACTGATAGCCATTCTAATGAGAGCTGTTCACTTCTGACTAGTAGTTGCTGATATCCGGTTTCACTAGCAACTCTTAATTTGATGCTATTTGCATTTTGACTACTGACATAGTTATCAATTCCAGTGTTTTACCGTTAGGGTGTTGACTACCAATGAAATAATCTCTAGTTTGCAAGGAATAAGCTGGATGCATTGTAGTCACTACTGAAACAACTACTAGTATGTAGACTAAGAAATCAGTCACCTGCTTGAAAAAATATGACTTAATTTTAAGGAATACACGTTTAAATGGCTTGCCATAAACACCTGCAGTCCTTGCATTGCAGCCCATGTTACCTATCTATATTTTCCGCTGTGGCAATCCACAACCTTTTGAATGCAGAAATGAAAGTGATCTGTGTTGTTGACAGTGTGCTGTGGAAGTCAGTTAAATATAGGCCATGTGCAAGGTGCAGTGGAAACCTGCGTTACACCTGAAACTAAACTACTATTTCAAAATAAACAAGCAAGCAGAATCAGTTTGATGGCTTCTAAAAGGGCCTGAGGTGTGCCCAGCTGTCAGTAGAGCATGCATATAAATAGGTTTTCCTAATCTCTTGATTAAACTGGTTGTCTTTGCTTGATTATAATGTGCACGGCTTTAGTAATTGTCATTTTAAACTGGGTGCTAGAGAATAAAGCATTCCTAGCGCCACTGTGTTAGAATATTCTGAGTGAATGTTAAGAGAAAAAGAGGCGATGTTAGTTTCAGTGCAGTTTGCACATTGCCTAACAATTGCACTTGGGTGGTGAAGCTGGGAGGTGAGTGAGAAGCTCTTTTGTCACTTGCAAATGACCCTAACAGTTGCATTGTTTGTGCTTTGAATTGGGCCAGTTGAAAAGCCCTCACAAGTAATCACCACCAAATTACATCATCCTTTTAAAACCAAGAGAGTCGCTTAATCTCTTCTGTTTGGTTTAGCTGCCTCCAGGCCAAGTGCTCAGTCCCTTTGTTCGGCAGGAGGTGGTGACATTTAGCCTGAGCACATGTGTATATATTTTTGTCACTAGGACAGATATTTTTAAGGGATCTTGTGGGTTCAAAATACATTCCGACAACATGTTTGAAATATTTGGATTCATGCAGTGGTGTTTTTGGATTAAATATAATTAACAGTGCTATAAAAACAGACTTTTTTATTTTAATTTATTATCTTTTTAAAAGTTATACTTGTATAAATGTGTATAGGTTTAAAAAACAGATGTACATCACGTCCAGACAAAACGAATATGTCCTAGGGATGGTTATGTCTTTCCAAAGCTGAATGAATTTGACTATTGTCTTGGTCCCTATTGACATGGTTGGAGTTTGTTTTTTGCATCTAGATATATCTTAAGTCTAAGATTTCCCTGTCCATTCTAGACGCCTGAGTTCAGGAAAACTTCAAGATTTGGGAATAACGGATGGGAGCAAGTTAACACTGGTTCCAACAGTTGAAGCAGGCCTAATGGTAAAAATATTGCAAGAAGCCTTACATTGGTTTTATTTCGCTCCATTTAATGTCACATGTATTAACCCTGTCTAATTTCTCTTTCCAAAGTCTCAAGCATCAAGACCTGAGCAGTCAGTAATGCAGGCACTGGAGAGTTTGACAGAAACACAGGTAATGTTTCACTCTAATAAGGTCATCCCAGTAGATGTTTGAATTACACAGTGGCCCATTACATTGGACAGTTGTGCGTACACTTAACCTAATTGCTAGGGCAGCCACGACCATCCACGATTTTTTAAAAGGATTATTTGTATGTTTTTGAACTCTCCGCATTGGCAAGATGTTGCACTGACACATAGGGTAATGGGATACAGATGATGCCCTCCTAAGCTTTTAACTTGAAGACCTTCACACACTCACTACGCATATTTTAAGAAGCACCTTCCAGTTTCCAGGCAACATCTGTGGGCTGTGTCAAATCCCACCTAGAGGTCAATTCATTGAGATGCCACCTTTAACATGAAATAAACCCTGCAACTTCATGTGTCAAAGTAAGATTGTGGTGTTTTCCTGTGTACATTTCAATTTTTAGCTAACAGGTAAACCTCACGACTGAAGCTTATTGGTTAGATTGGTCATCCAATGCCTCAACTGCACCTTTTTACTGGTATTTTGGGAAGTCCTGAGTTACTGTGAGCAATATTGGTGTGCATTTGTGTAGGAGAGGAAATCAGCGTTCTGTAATGACGACAGAGGAGTGTGATTGTTTGCGTACGAGGGGGAAGGGTAGACAGGGGAGTGCACTGCTCTTATCGTTCAATATGCCCTCTCCCAGCAGCTGCAGTGCCTCCTGTTTCTGTAGAAAAGCGTTTTAACCTGTTAGATGTGGCTTGTGTTTGGCATTTCTCATCAAACAACCTTTTGCAGTTTTGTGCAAATGTTAGCTGTGCTTTTCTCTGATCTAACGTTCTATATTTGTAGGCAGCAAACTGTGTCATCTGGCTGCTTATGAAACGGCCCTGTTTTAGAATTCATCAGTTTTAGTCATCGCTTGTGTCCTTTTTGTAGCTTCATGGTTATAGACTTGAACTGAGTCAGTAACATTGACAAAATGTGAGACATATCACTCTTTCAGAACTGAAATTAGTCGACACAAGCATGCAGGCACAGTGACTGCAAAAGCAATCCGCACGAAACCTATCCATCTCGACATGTGGGACTAGACATAGTTGGATTTGTCGTTACAGTGGATGACCACATATACATAGCAGAATTCCAAGAGCTACATTGCTTGTTTCCAGGGAAAGATCTATCTCAGACTTCCTTGTAACCAGACTGTTTTATGGAAAGGGAAGACTTGCAATTATTGCAATGGCATTTTCCCCTTGTAACTCTGGCCTAACAGCTTTTTCTGGCCTATAATTTAAAGCTGCTGTGGTTTCGCGTGTCTCTCCATAGTCTCCAATTTTACCCTCTTTGCCATTAAAGAGGAAGAACGGAATGACATCAAGGAGTTGCTGAACTCCAAGGGAAAATACAGCCCAGTTTCTGTACTCCGCTTGATAAATAAGCTGTCCTCTTGAACATTAAAACACCCCTTTTGCATTCGAATGCCACTTTGTTGAAAGTAGCTCTGCCCATCAACAAGAAATAATGACTGGTGTCTGATTCTTCCGGCAACAGAGTTCGTTAATTAGCGGTTTCTGTGCTAACCCGCCTCTAAAGGCAGGTAGATCGCTCAGTTTGTCCTTGGGGGATAACATAGCGGTTTGTTTCCACAAGCAGGAACCTTTCCCTGGGTCTCAGTGCCACACACTAGAGATGTTTTCTTGTCATAACTCTCCACCCTCCAGACACCCACCCACTTGCTTTAGAATGGGGCCGGGGTGCCTGTCATTGTGTCTGAAAATGGACAGATGCAAATAATGGGATCCAACAATATACAGCCAGTCACCTCTCAGTCACCCCTTGTCATTTCCACCCACCCAACCCCCTTCGCAGAGGGAAAGTAACTGAATATAAGAGATTGCTGTAGAGACGTCACTCTTGAGGTGAGTCTAGATTGTATGTGATTGCCAGGAAGGACAGTGATGAGTCAGAATCCTAGGTATAGATTGAGTACAAAAATAGAAGCGGTGGGATTGCACGTCATGCTGAGTGGCAAGGCTCCACAGGATGCCAATGGCTTTTGTGTCATATCCACAATGATTTTTTTTTTCTTTTTTTGATTTTGCAAATATTTGAGATGGAAAAAGGCGGGTGTTACCATGTTGTGTGAACAGCTGGCACATGGGACCAGAGAATTGTTTGCGCTTCTCTGATCAGTGATCAGGACCATGCCTATGTGTGTTTGCATGGAGAGCACTCCCGATCCAAGAGGGACTGAGTTGACATGGGCAATCACTCAGATTCGTGACTGTTCTTGTTTCCCATCCGCCTTTGTGATTGAAGTGCTTGGTTTCGTGACTGAACTGAAAAGAGACGAGGGAGGGGGTGCTATTGAGAACTTCTCATTAGCCGATAACCAAGCCACCAGATTTTTAATTAGGGTCAAACTCCTCTTCTGTACTGAATTAGTTCTTTTTTTAGCCCTGCTCCTTATATTTGTCCTTCTTTATTCTAACATTTCTCTACATGTTTTTTAAGTCATTAATTAATGCTGAGTCCCATGATTGTGGATATTTTGAATTCTGTTGGCTGCAAGTGTGACACGTCTGTTTTGACTCAGTCTCTCGCCTACCAAGACTAATCTGTTCAGTCATCCAACGAAAAGAGGTGTTGCGTTTTTACTGCACATATCTTTGATGGTCACCCGGAGTTCAGAGAATGAGGAAGAGTGGACATGGCATGAGCAAAAATTTTAAATGACATCATGTCCTTCTAAACCAATGGTCTCAAACTCAATTCTGGGAGGGCTGAAGCTCTGCACAGTGTAGCTCCAACCCAAACCTGCTTAATAGTATCCAGTACTCTTGTTCACCTTGATTAGTTGGATCACCTGGGTTTGATTAGGGTTGGTGCAAATGCAGAGCTACGGCCCTCCAGGAATTGAGTTTGAGACCTTTTTTCTAAACCCTTATTACCTTTCTTTATTCTTTGGGGGATTTGTTTTGCTGTTTTTTTGTTTTGTTTTTTTACTTTGTACCAAATGTTTAATTTTGGATCTTAACTTTTTGTTGATTACTCCAGGGGTGCCCAGCAATCCTGTTACTGGAGATCTACCTTCCTGCAGAGTTCAGCTCCAACCCTGACCAAAAACAACTAAACCAACTAAGTAGGATCTGAAGGTGCACTTGGTAATTAAAGACAGGTGCATTTGATCAAGGTTGCAGCTGAACTTTGTTGGAAGGTAGATCTCCAGGAACAGGAATGGGCGCCCTTGTATTACACCATAAAAGAGCATCAATAAGTAAGAATAATAATGATAAGTAAGAATGTAGATTTAGAATGACAAAAGGGTGAATATGGCAGCATCTTCATTTTTGGGTAAATATTTTATGACTGTGCCTCAAAAGTGTTGGGTTATGGTCTACAGACATAACGGAAAGAGCAAGTTCAGAACAATTGAATTTAGCCTGGCTTTTTTTAATCACATGTAGACCTTGAGTAGGTCAATCCTCTCGAGTGAGATCTGAAGTTAGTCTTCTGAGTTTGAAGTTGCAAGTGATTGATTATTGTAAATTAGCTTGTTATTGCATCCACTCCCTTGGTTCCTCCTTAGAACTATATTGAAGGCCCCCTGTTGCGATCAAATCCTGCCAGTAGATGGTGAGGTTTAATAAGCTGGTATTGAACTTTCTGTGTTCACTGAGGCCTTTGATAGGTGACCAGTATTGTTTTAGTCATGCTTGGTATCAAAAGAACCTGTATTCTGATTTGACCCCTTGTTGATGGGTGTCTTCAGGCTGTGGGTGAACGTCAGCCTGGTTCTGTTCAGAGCTTCTGCCCCGCATCTCCTGTGCTACAGAAGAAACCGCCTGCAAATGAGTTCCTTGAACCGCAGGGACCCCAATAAATAAAACTGTCAGCTATAGAGTTGGGAGGGAGAAAAAAAAAACGGAAGGAGCCAGAGGCGTACTCTCACTGAATATTTCATCAGCATCTACTGGCATCCTCACACCCATCCACCCTCTCTCTCTCTCTCTCTCTCTCTCTCTCTCTCTCTCTCTCTCGCTACAAGGTTTCTCCCCCAGCCCTCCTCCCCTGTCTCCCCTTATCATGTTTTCTTTCTCTCTCCTTCACTCGCTCTTCACTGCATAGCAACCACAGCCCACTGCAGAGCAAAATGCCTCCCCAACAATTCAAAATGGACGAAGTATAAAGAAAAAGTAGTGCTAGTCTATCACAGGTGAAGCAATGTTGGTTTGTCCAAGTATACACTTCCTTAGTGTGAAAACTTGTTGCCATAGATGTATGGCTGTTGGTGCCTTTAAATTAGCCCTGTGTCTGCAGACATTTTTTTTGCAAAGAAAAAAGCAAAAAAGACTGCATAGAATTGCACTGAATTTATTGTGGATTGATTATTATTTAAAGTGTTTTGCCTCACTGTAGTGGTAGACTTGTTTTTGTAGTAAGAATTTATTCTTCATTTCTTAAACAATCTTTAAAAATTACATTTGTAGTCTTTAAAACAAGTCCCAGGTTTGTTCCTTTTTCAGGCAGAGTGGGATCTAGGCAGGCCTCTGGCTTCAAAAGCATTTTCATAGAATTTGATCTGTGTGTCTTGATGAGTGAGAGAGAGTCAGTGGCCTTTAGAACAAAGAGACCTGTGCAAACGTACTCTTGTAGCTTACTTTTAAGTACCTTCATTTTAGGCTTGGGTTAGGACTACATGTTGACACTTAGGGCTTCATACACTGACATATTATCTATAGCCATGCTACAGATCTACCTAAAGTCTGGAATTTCAGGCCACAAGGCGTCTGAAGCTCATTTCAAGATGGGCAGATTTCTGAGGGTAACTAAATATGGGCGTTCTTCCACAAGCGCCAAGACTTTCCAAAATGGTTTGTTAATATATCTTAGTTTTTCTAGTCATATTCTAGTTATATCCAAGAATATTTAACCACATCAGCAGCTTGGTATAATGTATACTTGAACACACATACTTCAAGATATTATGTAAGTGAAGACTACAGATACGTAAACGCACTTCTTTGTCTTTGTGGTCATTCGGTTATTGCACCAGAAGCGCGTGGGCTGGCTGATGTATTGACAAAGGTCCGTGTGACTCAAACTGACGGCTGCTGTGGGGAATGTCTTTGCAGACCACGTCCTCGCCTTTCAGAGGCACTTTTACTGGTTTGTGGGGGTTCACGCACTCTCTCATTATGTGGGATGAGTCTGTGCTTCGAGTGACTCAGTGAGATGCTTGGGCCTGATGATGACTGATCTGCAAGGCTAATGTGGGGTCTGGAATGATTTACTTGATGATTTGCGGGCCCAAATACTTTTAATTATAGTCAGTCCCCTCTTTGCTTCAGATATTTAAGGCCTTTATCCTATTACAGAGCTGCTCCGCTTTATGCTAATATCAAAGAAATTACAGAGACCTTTTGTTGGAGCTTGTGCAATGATCAACACTCTAGACATATGTCAGTCAGGGTTGGGACCCACCTTCTCTCAGGGGAAGCTACTCATTTAATAATTGACATTTTAGACATGGTTCTTCATCGTGTTCTCTTCGCTTTTCCTTGTTTATAGGCATACGTATCCGTCAAAACAGATTTTTTTTTACTTCATCCTACAGTTGCAGTAAGGGTCTCTGTGTCTGTCAGTGAAATGCACAGAGTGGTAAAGGTCACTCAACTGCAAGAGTGGCTAGTCAATGGAAAAAAATGGACCAGCAAAACAACTAGAGAAAAAAAAATGGAGGGTATACCCCAGTGATTCAAAAGCTTAACAATAGGTCAGCCAGCATAAGCACACTCGGATGCTGAATAGATCTGCTGTAAGAATCTTCATGGCTTTCATTGTCTTTTTCTGAATCATTTGTACTATTTTCCTTGCGCATTAGTCATTCTGCATTTGTACACAATTGTCACACATAGCTGATGTTAGAACATCTCCAGAATGTGGCAGACACAAAGACAGTCTGAGAGTTTGAATAAGGAGGAGGTTGTTTAGAGCAAGACAAGCTCTCTGTATTTCTCACCTAATTTTCTAGGGGTCAGAGAGCCTCTTGGCCCAGCTTACATTCTGGGTACTCCTAAAATGGGCAAGCCTTTCCGGTCCAGTCTTGCAAACAATTAGCTATTATGTGACTGTGTGGCGAGTGGGTCTGCATCCTGTTTCAATGGCTGAATTTTCAGGCATGGGGCCAGACAGAAGTTAGTGTTTTGTGGGTGTGCTGGTGCTGAATGGAGTGTTTTGTGTGTGTGTGTGTGTGTGTGTGTGTGTGTGTGTGTGTGTGTGTGTGTGTGTGTGTGTCTTTTGTATACTTCTGCTTATTCATAAAAAGGCATTCAGTCATGTTGCCAAATTCTTATCCAGTTTAGAGCAGCATTACTAAAGCCACCCCCTCTTCATTTCCTGTTCACAGGTCAGTGACTTCCTGTCTGGCCGGTCTCCTTTAACCCTGGCTCTGCGAGTAGGCGATCATATGATGTTTGTCCAACTGCAGTTGGCAGCACAGCCCTCAGGCGGCCCACAGTTACAGCATCGGCATCTCATATCACGTGGGAGTTCAGAGGGCACAACAGGACTGTCTCATGGAGCTTCAGGCTCTGCCTCTGGGATGGCAAGAGTTTCACACAACCCCCACCCACATCACCCACACCAACATCCTCACCATCCAAACACAACGCTTCCATCTAATCCAGCAGCCTTCCCACCTTCCCCCTCTGTCCCATCCATTCCTCCCTTGTACTCCACCTCAGCCTCAGGGCACTGTAGCCCTCCACCACAACCCTCTCAACTCCCTGGAAGTTTTCTTCACTCTCAGCAGCCGTCTTCGGCCTGTGCCCCCTCTCCAAGCAGCCCCAGCCCTGCAGCTTCCTGTCCAGAGGTAAGCCACTGTTTGTCCTACAAGATTTGATGCAGTATGTTTTGTTTCATAATAAATTCCTAATTAGATTTGAAAGATGTACAAACTAAGATTAGTGTTTGATCACTCATTTATATTTTTCACAGGCCAGTTGCTCAGCAAAGACTTCCGGCAACTGTAATACTCCTTTGCGATCTCGCAAACCTGGCGCTATCATCGAAAGTTTTGTGAATCATGCTCCTGGAGTCTTCTCTGGGACGTTTTCTGGTAAATTTTACAAGTTGGATTATTTGTTGATTGACTATGTTTCCATGTAATCTATATCTATTTATTCTACATGTATAATCTATGTGAATTGATAATTAAACTTCTTTCTTTAGGCACTTTGCATCCCAACTGTCAGGACAGCACCGGACGTCCCAGACGAGATATAGGCACCATCCTTCAAATTTTAAATGACCTTTTGAGTGCCACCCGGCATTATCAAGGCATGCCCCCATCGCTTACACAGCTGCGCTATCAGACCCAGTGCAACAGCCCCAACTCACCAGCACCATCGCCACCACCTTCACCTCCCCATACCACTGGACTAACCGGCCTGCCTACCACAGTGCCCTCGGAGACCCAACCAACTCTTCATCCGCTTGTGCAGTGCCAGAGCCAGATCAGAATGTGCAAACCTCCGGGTAAGTTTTATTATATTTGCCAGATTTTGCACTTGCAGTGATGCATTTCCTGAAGCACTGACTGTTGCTAAAGTATTTTGAATGTTACCAAGAGATTCAGAATTCATATCCAAGGCAGTGTTTTTGTGGTTTCATAATGTCCAAGACAGGGGTGTAAGGATAAGAAAAGTGAAGATGTTAGAGAGGGGGAGGAAGATCTGGGCTTGTTCTTTCAGGCCCTGGTAGTCATGCTTCAGCAGCCACAGCATGTCTGGCTTTGTCTCTGTGCTGACGGTGTCCTCTTTCCTCTGAGAGGCAAAGGATGGGGGTGGACTACTCTGTTACCAAGAGGAAGGAGGCAGAGAGCCAGTGCGAGAGAGATAACGAAGCAAGATAGCACTCACAGACGTGTGGCAGGTACCCCGCTCTGTCTGGTAAAAACTGATTATCTGGGGCAGCTCGCTTCAGTGCTGAGGAGGAAATTGAACTGCTCTGTCATGAAACACCACTGTTGGAGAGTACAGAGATAATGAAGAAATATCATCCTAGTACTGTTCAAAGCACAGGCCTGTTATCAATCTAGACTAGATTAAAAGCATACCAAGCTAACGGTCTACAATATGAAAACATCATCAACTACTGGGATGGAACAACATCGGTCACTCGATGGGTAGGGAATCCTACACTTTTTTTTGTGAGACTATACACTTCCTGTGTGCTAATTTTTCTTCTGCTTACATATTACTTCATCATTGGGTTGGTTCTCTCTTTTATAATGCTTCCACATTTAAAGTCAATGGGCCATCCTACTGTTTCCACTCTGTCATCTACAAAATCTTATCAATTGAGGCTAGTGCTAGTCAAAGGATGGTTGTTTTCCTAGAAGCCTTTAAATAGAGATTTATGCAAAAAAGAGCTTGAAGAGAATGCTCATTGTGTTTGAAAGTCAGTAAGACGGGGTGGGGGAACATACCAAGAGTCCATTCATAAAATTGTTGTTTATATCCGGCCAGCGACTGCCCACTGATTAGTTGGCGCTTCCTCTTGGGCAAGAGAGAAAAAGGGAAGGGCGCTGAGGCTATTTTCTGGAGAAAACTGCCTTGTTTGTCTGCATGTTTGTGAATCCATGGTGTAGTGCAAGCTTACTGTTAAGATCACTAGATGGTTGTGTTTAGAACTTTAAGACCTCCTGGTAACTAACTTGTCTGCATGGGACAGGCACCACAGTGTCTTGAATGACCCCTTTGAAATGTCACATACTTTAACAAGGTATCATTAGCAGGGCATTCTCACTGTACTGTCTTCTTGATGTGATTGCAGACCAAACGAACCTGATATCCCCATCCTACTTGTTTAGACATCCATCTCTGCACACTCGTCTTGGAGTCTTATAGATATTTGGTTTTGACACTAGTCTGTGTAGAGATTGAGGAAAAAAGGGGATGAAAACCTTGGGTTGCCAAGAGAGTTGGTCTTTCTTGTTTCAAAATCCTGTGCTTGCTGGGGTCTCTCACCCCCTTTGCCCACTGCAGACAACCCTTTGTTTTGAATGGCAGTAATGCACCAGCCTCACCCTTTAAGAATGAAGCTAAGTTTGAGACTTGGATCTGGACTTTAGATTTGGTATCGCCTGACCATAACTCTGAAAAGAGGAATTGAAGAGGGGTGAAATGCGTCTCAAACTGGGTAGGGGGAGGATAGAGCAGGAATGCTTTCACTCTCAATCTTCTGCACTATCTGTCAGCTCAGGTTAGTTTAGTTTGGGCTGTGCAGGAGCGTCAGGGTGGAGCTGTTTTTTAGCAGTGTAAGAGAGTAAGAACAAGGAAGGGTGCTCAAATTCCTCCCTTCGTTCATTTAATCTGACTGAAAGCAAATGACTCTGGCTGCTGTGTACATACTGCAGCGACTTGAAATGTCAAGATCTTAGTCCTTTTTGTCCTGAACTCCCTGATGCTTAAACACTGCCAAGTTATTTTTCTAACCAAAAAGAGAATTTTGCCTGTATACAGAGTGCTTGATCAAATCGCTCGGGGCTTTGACCATGTCACTAAGTTGCTCAGACCTGCCCAGCTCAACTGGGGGTTAAATTATTTATTCCCCCTCCTTGCTTGCTGCCAAAAAGCATGTAAGTAACCCCCAGGCCGACTATGCTTAGCTTCTCATCAGGTGGGGGCTATGGCCAGCCATATCCAATGCCCTTTATTGCACCTAGTATGCAAATTGTGGTCATTTGAGACCACGGCTCCCTGCAGGGTCATTGATGCCATTGCATCAGTGAAGCAATGGAGATGTCAGGCTTTGACCGCTCCCTTGGTTTAGTTCTTGGTAAGGGTGCAGATGGCTGAATACAATGCCTGTCCTGTGCTGTGCAACAACTCCAAGCTCCTCCCAACCCAGAGACTACACTGCCTCCATCGCAGCTCTTTGGGAGTTTGCTACAGCTGGCTTATTGAACAGGAGGGCCTACTGATCTCAGAGTACATCTTAACCGGTGCAATGCAAAGGTTTAACATCTTCAGGGATTTCTCTGTTAATGAGTGCATGTGGTCTAAATGGCTAAAGATTGGTCACATATCAGAGTGTTCATAATAAAGAAAATACTTCATAAACGTGACCTATATATATATATATATATATATATATATATATATATATATATATATATATATATATATATATATATATATATATATATATATATATATATATATATATATATATATATATATACTTTTTTTAATGTCCTTTTTATGTTCTCTTGGCATCTATTTTGATTTTATATTGTTTTAATACTTTTTATTATTTTGTTTAATACAATGGCCATTTCGAGTTTTAGTTTTTATTTTGTTACAATGTGACATTATTTTTTGTGGGCAAAAGTTTTTCAAATATTATATTGAATTGATTGTTACATTATTTTCAAACTTTTTATTTATAAAATCAATGAATAAGCATTTTTTTTTTGCTTATTTAGATACCCAAAGTAGTGTGCTATACTTTTGTGTGACTCCCTCCTCCACAGCCAAATCATCTCCTCTTGATGCAGAGTGATTGCAGCACTCAGACTCTAAAAGATCACAGGACTTATCAAGACAAACAAACAAGCAAGTCAAAGACAAGTGTTAATTAAGCTGATCTTTAATGGATCAATGGCAAATAGGAAGCTTGCAGAGACTGCCAGATCACTGTAGTGTGGGCCGACACATTGGGTTGGGCTTAATGTTTACCTAAAACCCTGTTCAACTGACCTAATACCTGCAGACAGGCCAACAGCCTCATCGATTCAGTAAAAATCCTCCTTCCATTGCGCTCTCTCTCTCTTTCTCTCTCTCTCCTCTCTCTCTCTCTCTCTCTCTCTCTCCTCATTCTTAATCCTCCTCCTTTCCATTTTCCCCTCACGTGGCCATCAGCACTTGGTCTGGATCTTTTTCTCTCCGTGCAGAGATCGATACATTCTCATACATCAACTCATTTCCTTCAAAAAGCATCCCAGCTTTTGCTTGCCAGCATGCTGCACTTCTTTTTAGATTCCAGAGTTATTTTTTTGTGTAATCTCCTCCACCCTCCGTGGCTGGTTCTCATTTGCCTCTTGGTCTCCGTCAGGAGGTTGTATTGAGTAGGAGGGTCGTGGGTGGATGCGGCTGCTGAAGGAGGGGGTTAGAAAAGGAAGGCCAGGTGTATATCTCATGTGCGGGCCCAAACAGCTCTGTGGCAGGAGGCGGGGCGGTGTTGTTTTGTCTTTTCCTCCCCCTTGCTCCTTTCCCTTGAGGCTCGGGCAGCTTGTCACAAGCCTTTTTTTGCCAGTCTCCCCCCTTTAATTTGAGCCGCAGGCCTGAGAATGTTGAGTGCGTAGTGAGGACACTGCAGCACAAACGGCTCGCTCTGAGACAATGCACCGTTGGCGTAGGAACGAATGAGGATGAGGGGAGGATGGGAAGGGTAGAGAGGGTGAACATGGGGGGGAGGGGCTTTTTCTGTCCATGATGTTCACTTGCAATTATCGCTGGCAGCAAAATAACTCTCTGTTCTTGTCCACCCACCCCCCATATGTGTATGTGTCCAAACCTTAGCACAGGGAAGGATCTTAGAAGCATGAAGGGACAGGCATGGGAGGGCATTTGCACTGCTTGTTCTGCCTTTGTTCCTGGTATATCCCAGCCCCCCACCACAGCCATTCACTCTTTTTGCACTCACGACAGCCCAGGCGGATCTGTTGGGACGGCTTTAGGCCAGCCAGCCACGCCATGGCCTAATAATAACCCTCTAAACGGGTGCAGTGAGTCTCCCCTCGGGCAGTCACGTTCATCCTGATAATGACGCGGGGGTTGTTTGAAACATTCAGGTTAAGTACGTTTTTCCTTGCAGCAGAGTCCCCAAGCCATGCCAAACTAGTGATGATGTATTTTTTACAGCATCTGTTGATCTGTTTGGATCTGTGTGGGAAAGGACATTGGCAGGGGCCTAGGATTCTCACAAAGAACAAAAAAGAAATTGGCTTAGTAGCTAAGGGTCTGCCCTAATGTCTTTGAGAGCATTGTGAGCTTTATACAATACCTTGACAGGGGCATGTCGTGCCCAGTGCGGTTAATGAGCTCCTCTACTTTTTTCTCTTAGATTTTTTTGTAGTTTGGTCCCTTGGGGCACCACAGCCTCATGCTGTGAGTTTTTTTTTTTCTCTCACCAGCCCCAGTTGGTATGCAGAGAGAGGCTGACAGGCTGCAAGGTGAGGTGGGTGCCCTAGTTTCGAAGCCTAGAGACGCTTTAAAAAGGGCAGATGAAGGAGAAAAGCATGAGTGTACAGATAGAAACCCTTTTTAACGGTTTAACTGTAATCTTTTGAGCTTTTGCAGTTGAACAAAGATCTTCATATCCCACAAAGTCCTATAAGACCAGAACCTCTCTAATCATGCTAAAATGCCAGAGCAAGCCTCAAATCTGATTTGTCTAACCAGGTTAAGAAGGAACAGTTTGGCAAATCTCTTGTTGTTGTTGTCGTTTGAACAGCCTGTTCTTTTTGAATATCCAAATGATTAAAACTACCACTTACATTTATAGCTCAAATCCTTCATAGATTGTGCAAACCCGCCCACCATGGAAAGGTATTAAGTAAAGGGGGAAATTGAACCCACACAAAATCCTGATTTCATTTTGATATGGAGGCCTGGATAAAATTGATTAGCGAATGAGAAAATGCATCTGGTCTTCTTTTTTTATTGCATGCTGGGTGGAATTCCAGAGCATGTCTTACTCTCTCTACCTCCTTGTCTGTCTTTCTCTCCAGAGGCATTGAGGAGGGGTGAACTGTGCGTGCATATGGGGGTGGGGGTCTTGGTATTGGGGGGTTGGGTGGGTGATTACTCGTTCAATGAGCTCAGGCCAGGAAAAGAAAGGGGGAAAAAGGCCCGGCTCACTTCGCTTACAATTTCCATTCGCTTGCATTTTCTATTGAAAGCCAATAGCAGTGTCCTCGCCTGGAGATGGATTGCTGCGCTAGAGCTAAGGTTTAATCAATAGGTCTTTTTAATTTGCCATCGATCCATGTTAAAAGCTACTGCTGCTGCTGTTGTGTGTGTATGTGTGGCGGAGCACACGCGATGAAAGATAGTCTATGCCCAGGATTATTGACATTCTAGCAGGCTATTTCATTATTTAATTTTGGGATAGTTCCTAATGGAGCTGGCTAATAGATTGTGTTTTTTTTTCTCTTCCATTCTTTTGAATATATTTATAAATAAATGGTTTAGGGTTCAGTCTTGGAGTGGGAAAAAAGCCTCATGTTTTTCTTCCCTTAATTGGCGCATTAGCTGCTAAAACCCTAGGATTGTTTGTGAGATTAGAAAGTGCAAGGTATTTGCTTCCTGTTAAAGAAACAACAGTCAAGATAGTATCGCTTGGGAATGTGTGTGCGCATGCACGCGTGGGTGTTGCTCTCCTTGCGGGCGTGTGAGTTCCTTTGTAAGAACGCACTTCTCCTTTTTTTGGTATCTCAAGGGCACGCCTGCCAGGACATTTTGAACCATTTCTGATAAGGGAATCGAGGACTTGTTGTCACATACTGGGATGTTCTCTCCAGAAATGAGACAGCAGCTAAGAGTGCTTATTTCTGTACTGACTCAAAGAGAGTGAGAGAGAGAGAGCAGTGGGGTAGGGGTAATCACAGCATGCCTTTTAAAGAACATCAACGTCACCACTCAGACTTGAGTTTATTTATCCAGCACCCAGCCTTTGATAACATTCAGCAGGATCAGCAGTCAGGATCCAAAGCATTGAGTCATTCTGTCCTAGACCAAATATGTGTATTGCACCACAAATTCCCCCTGCTGAAGAGACTAGCATAGATCGTTACCACCATATGTTGTATTTTGGATGCTAGTAATTAGCATAGATTCTCAAATGCAGACGGTGTCCACCCAAGACATCTTAAAGGGATACATTACCCAAAAATGAAAATTCTGTCATCATTCACTTACCCTTTACTTGTCACAGGCCTCCAGACCTGTTTGAGTCCTCTTCTATTGTAAAGAATGTTATGATGGAATATGATCCGTCCATACCAACACACCTGCATTTTGTTATGCTGGGTTCACACGACGAAGCACGATGAAGCTGGATTCACACATGAAGCACCACGTAACTCGAGTTTACTTGCAGGATGTTTTTCTCTGATGCAAATTTAGAGTTCAATTATTTGAACTTGCATGGTAAACGAGATTGGAGTAAAATCCATGCATTTAGATCAAACACATCTCACATTAGGCTGGTGTATACTTCTGCGTCGAGTGATCGACGTGACCCACAGTGCCTGCCTTGCGCGTAACCTTAGCTGGCAGTAGGTTTTTATTTTCATCTTTGTCAAGTTCCTTTGCTGGTGTTGTTTTTTTCTGAATGCTACCTTAATGTACAAGTAGCTCAAACTCACTCATTGTGAAAATTTAATCATAAAGTAAACCCAAAACAAAAGTTTCCATATGGAGCACCTTTATTGGACTCGACACTTGTAAACACTCGCTCCAATGGGTTCATGTGGCTCTCACCCCCGCCTACACTCATCAGCGATACCAAGCCAACCAATCAAAGAGCTTGCGCTACGCATCGTTGCAACGTCTAAGTAGATTTTTTTGAGAGGTGTGCGTCAGCGTCTGCATCAACCACAGCGAGGGGTATGCAACCGCACGTAGGCTGCGCCGGACCATACGCATGACGCAGAAGTATAAATCAGATTTTACATGTTATTTGCTTTACATGTTAATTCTGTGCTTGGTGCGAACCCAGTTTTATAGATCATTGTGCTCAAGTTAAGAAATATGAAAAATTTTAACTCTGATTTTGCCGTTTCTTTTTGGTACTTTAGGTGACCGACTCCGTCAGACTGAGAACCGAGCCACACGCTGCAAGGTGGAGCGACTACAGCTACTCATGCAGCAGAAGCGCCTGCGCAGGAAGGCTCGGCGAGACTCTCGTGCCCCGTACCACTGGCTCCCCAACCGCAAGGCCGGGCGCAGCAACAGTAATAGCAGTATGTCGAGCGAAGGCTCCCTGGACCTGGACTTTGAGGACTCTGTGTGGAAGCCAGACGTCAAAGCTGACATGAAATCAGAGTTCATCATGGCCTGAAGGTGGTTGCGCCATCTTCACCGAGGAAGATTGGGGATTACACTTTAGAGGGGTGAATTTCCGAAGAACTGTGTCCACAGACGCACATTCAGAATCTCCCAAGGCTTCACTCCTCGTTTGTCCTGTGACCACAGAGACTTTACATAAAGGAAGATTCACAGACTTTTACTTACCTTACATCCTTGATAGACTACGATCTTGGAATAGACTGAATTTTCAAATGATGTTTGGATATGGATTTGAACTGATGAATAGACAGATTCTGACCATCCAAGAAGTAAACACAAGTGAGCATAGCAGACGTCATCGGTGTTGGGATTTGTTTTTCTCTTTCCTTTTTTGGTTTCTTTACTTTCCCATAGGGAAGATCTATACAGGCACGACGAACTGACAAAATTCAGATACTGATCCTACTTCCTCTTTTTTTTTGCGTTACAAATGGGCATTCAGAGTTCAAGAATCATTTGAAGGGGGTTATCTTTGTTTTTTAAGTCCTGTTTTTCTTGAATCATGATGATTTCTGAAACAAAATATGTAGCATTACCCACAAAGCATTCAGGTTTTTTATCTTGTAGATGAGGAGGATTCATTTGCACACACACACCTGTGATTTGAAATACAAAATGATATCATAACCAAGAGATGGCACAGTGCATGTTTAATATATGAATATTTAAAAAAAAAAATGCTTTCTCAACAACAGCTCTGTGTAGAGTCAGAGGTTCAAGTAGGAAACTAAGACATGAAATGACTCAAAAATCTGCTGATGTGATCGAAGACACGAGGCTTGTGAAGTCGGTTGTTTTTTAGTACTCAGAATGAACGGCTTTTCTTTTTTTAACGCCACAAAAACAAACAAACCAACCAAACGTTAAACAGCAGTTGCTCAGCAAGGCTCGAGTCAAGCTGTGAAATGAATCTGATGTTATATAATCTTTTAAAAACACACTGTATCTCTCCTGTTACTGTCTAAATGTGTATAATAAGAGAGAGTGGTGGGGTGCCAGAGGAATAGTTTACAAATGTGCATTATAATGGCTCGCTCTGCCAAAGTGGAATCTCTCATTTATGCATTCGACTCAAAAAAAAAAGGGTGTTATTCCCACTAACGCTTTTAAATTGTGTCCGTTCAGACTTCTTTCCCACGTAAACATCCAGAACGGAGCACATCTCCAACCTTCACACTCTCGATAGTGCCTCATATGTAGACGCACTGACATATTCAATCAGGCGTTCCACAGACAGACGGTTCTGCTGCTATATGGGACTTCTCTTTGCATGCAAACGTGTGAATTATCCTGATCCTTTTTTTTGTAGAGAATAATAATAATATCAACAACAATACTGAGAAACTGGTGCTGAGCGAAAAGATATAAAAAGCATGAATTTGTGAAGAAGAAGATTGAAAAAACGAATTAAAAAATACAGACATTTGCCCCAGATACTTGGGATTTTCGAATTAGGAACAGGATGTTACATATCAGTCGCAAACCAAAACGGGACTGGAATTCTACTGTACATGGATCATTCCTGGACTAACTAAGGAACAATGGAACATTTTCTACTCCTGACATCCGAGGGATCCTCAGAGCAACGTTTCCATCGACCTGCTCAGATGTGGACTAACAGGGATGTTAGCAACCACCGTTCACCTCTAATGACTGCTTGGAAGTAAACGTGAAAATGTCCTAAACCACATCGATGTTGCACTCGCTGAGTTTGCAATGAGATTACCTACCTGAAGGGGAACATTGTCTTTTCCTTTTTTTTCTGTTCAAGTGGCCTTAACGTTGATTATCAAAACACTTGCAGAGTGGAGGACAACATAGGGATGTTTCTGTTGAAATTTTTTTTTTTTTTTGTCCTGTGGTTTTGTTAAATCATCACGTTTTCGGGGGCGTTTTTTGTGTTTAGGAGGTGGAGGCTCTATTATCTCAAGGCTTCAGTGCCTTAAAGTTTTGCCCCTTCGGTGTGTATGGAAAAAACAACTGAACAAATTATTCGCGTTTATGCAGGTTTTTATCAATTTCTAGAAGCTCTGGTAAAATATTGTCTGTTTTATGGTTTAATTGTTACAAGTCGTGACCTGGAGGTCAAACAGGTTCCATCAGTGTGTTCTGTTGTTTGTTTAATTACGTCCCTTGAACCCTGTCCTACAAAGAAGCAACAAATTTACAAATTGAATTGAGTAATGGAAGTTTAAGCTGCAGTGCTATAACAACAAAGTGCCCTAAACTCTCAATTGAGACGTCCTTTAAGGACACGTTGACAACATGCACTTCCCTTCTTTCTCAGATTAAGGACTTCAATGGACTTTCTCCCTTTTTCCCCAAGAAAATCATTATTTAATTTTTATATATGTATGAAATATACTCTGTGTGTGCCTCACCTATATGTAAAACGGTAAAAAAAAAAAAGTTAAAACTGAAAAAAAGCATAGGAGATGATCTGAGTTTTAGGATGGGGTAATTGATGAGGGTGGAGGGAGGGAACGGGGGGCATTTTCAATAGTTTGTTGGAGTTCTGATCACATCATTTAAGTTGCCTGTTCTTTCTTGTAGCCAATGAAAACTGATTACAAGAGTCGAGAAAAAAAACAATTTACAATGTTCTAGCTATAGACCGGTGTAGCACATGTGTGACTGTATTAATTTATGAAACCAAAATGGTAACTGTGAATTATGTATTTCTTTGTGCTTTTTTTAAAGTGGGCGAAAGGTGGAAAAAAGGGGTGTTGCTGTACCCTGTTTTGTTTTTGTGGAATATAATGGAAATAATCAAGTAAAAAAAAAAGGAAAATATCTAAATATATTTTTTTCTTAAGCAATACATTTCAGTGTGACTTGTGATAGGACATTTTCTTTTTTTAGGTAATAAATTGAAAGAAAAAATATTTTGTTGTGTGCGTTTGTGTGACTCATTTACTTCTGTGGTCCGTTCTTCGTACCTTGCTTAAATGATCTAAGATTATTTGACAGATCCTGGATCTTTTAATCTTGATAACTGATCTCTGGCTAATTTGGTTCTTCAAACAAGTTCACGAATCAGATTAAAATGTCTGGATGAATTGATCTGAGATTGCTGCGTGTTATGAAGGACAGATCTATCAATCCTCAAAATCATGACCAGAAATGCTACAATTGACTGATGGCACAGCAGTGTAATGACATCATCTGATTAATATTCAATCATTCATGTGAGCAAAATTTAATAAAATTCGCAGTAAATGGTTTGTTAAATATGATGCGCAATAACTTACCACTTTTGTTGTGAGCTGCAGGCTTTACACTTTCATGTGCCAAGAATATTTAGCGATTTATTTAGTTTTACATTCAGAGCAAATATTCTTTATTATAGTAGCCTAGGTATATTCAAGTTTCTTAATCAGCAAATTTAAATTAAGTTTGCATCAAAAAAGCATTTTGATATCGGTAAAGGTATCTGCAACTTCTGCAAAGCATCAAATCACCGTCATATTAGCTTTCAAAACATGTATGACTGCATAAATTATTATTCCTTTAAAAAGCAAATAAACAAAAACAGTCAAACATTGTGCACATCTTTATCATACACAAATTGTAAAGCTGGTACCTTAAAATAGTAGGCATTTGTGTCTAAAAAGTCCATTTTAAAAAATGTTGTTTTTTGATTCCCTACGGAAGAACCACCCCATTTTGTACTTTTATTTCGGAGTGCAGATTGCATAAGTTTTATTTATATATATATATTTTTAAACTTATATGTATATAAATATTATTATTATCCAATATTAAATGTTACTAATTATTATAAATTATATATATATATATATATATATATATATATATATATATATATATATATATATATATATATATATATATATATAAATTTTTATTATTATTTTACTATTTTCCCAAGTGTATATAACCTATAGGTTACTACTGTAAAAAATATCAGCATTCGGTACACTTTCAGTATCACCTTTGGTTGAAATGACCCAATCTAATCCTGTTTATATGAAAATAAGCCTGCTCCCGAGCAGGTATGAACTACCAGACCTGTTGCTATGACAACAACTCTCAGATGAGTATTGAAGAACTAAACGATCCTGGATCGTGTCAAATCGTCAATAACCAAATCCAGCTAATCGAGTAATCCACGTACGAAGATCGGACCTCAGGTCAAATAGCATATTATGTATATACTTTCCCTTGATAGGTATTTGTATATATTCACACACATGCATATAGAACTTAAAAACAAATGGTAAAATGTTACAATATTTAAGGCTTATTCAACCAAATATTGATTTCTTAATTATTCTGAAGTTAAAACTTGATTTTGAGCTGTTTTAAAATGAATGTAAATGTCTTAAAACATGGATCCATTTTTTACAAGTGTAAAAATATATAAAATATTCTTATTTAAAAAGTGTAGACACATAGTAGTAAAAACAACTAAAATTTTTCCTCAAAACACTTAAATAAATGGCAAATCTGGGGATCTGAAAATAACTGGAGTTCTATCATTTTTCCTCCAGAGCTGTTGACAGATTTGTAAAAATATTTATATTTTTCTAAATGCATACTGTACATAAATGTTTGGTAAAACAGTTTTCAGTAACTATTTTAAAATCAATACATTTCAGTCCTGAATCAAATGCAAGTCTGATATAATCAACATTAGCCTACTCATACATCAGCTGCCATTGTGGATTTCATTCAGCTTTCATTAACTTTGCTATAATTTTGTCTAAGGAATACATGCTAATTTGGCAAAACAAAATAGCTCAAATTCTTTTGGAACAAACTATGTATTGAGAGAACACTTAAATGCTATGTCAGTTAAATGCTAATAGTAGCCCACTATCCCTGCTTAAAAACATTTTAAAATTATTAATGGTTTCCAGTATCAATACCATTAAACACTACAAAACATCAATTTTTTATCATTAAAAACAGTAAATTTGAATGATCTCTAGTGTATTTTCGGACATCTTTCATTAGGATTTATTTGTTTTAACATGCCAGCAACAGAGGGCAAAGAGTTGCTAGCTTATATCGAGACCTACAAAGATAACACAGTTGTCCATTAACCATTACAAATTCTATGATGGTTTCTATTGTTTTTTTTTTTTTGTTTGTTTGTTTTTTCAGAAGTAGGGTTTAAGAAGAAAGGAATTTTAAACCTTTCCACTAATTTTCAGCATTATTATATTTAGCACATCCACTTAGCTTATGATAAGGGTGTATCAAGGAGTATCAGGATGGCTAAGTAGGTTTGTGCTGAAAGCTAGCCTTAAAGTTTACAGATTTTTCTGTCTGTTGTTTGCTGAACCACAGTGGTTTCAGATCAGAGCAGGATCAAGCAAAGTAATGTTGAATTGAATGAGACTTTTAGATTTGTAATATTGACATTATCATAGGGTATTTTGCTTTGATGTTAGCATGTTGCTAAGCTAATAGTCAGATATGCTCGCTCTTTAAAAAGAACTAAACATGTAGCAGATTTATTAACAATTTTCAATAACCATTTTTAGCAATAGCATTCAGGATTGCATGAAGTTTATATATTATCAACATTAGCCTACTCAAGGCTCAGGGTCATATGCTACTCAAGGTCATATGTCTCAATTTTGGATGTCATTCAGTTTTCATTTAGCTAGTTATTTACACATTTAACTTAGGGTACATGCTAATTTGGCCAAATCTGAAGAAACAAATTAGCTTTAATACTACAAATTATTTGAGTGCTCACTTAAAATGCTACTAAATGTGCTACAATGCTAATGTTAGCTGCTACCCCTACTGAAAAAAACAACTTAAACCAGCCTAAGCTGGTTGGCTGGTTTTAGCTGGTTAACCAGGCTGATTTTAGAGGGGTTTTGGCCACTTCCAGGCTGGTTTCCAGCCATTTCCAGCCTGCTCTTAGTTGGTCAGGCTGGAAGATGACCAGCTAAAACCAGCTTGACCTGACTGGTTTTGGCTGGGCTCCCAGCCGGGTTAGGCTGGTCAAGCTGGTTTTAGCTGTTCATCTCCCAGCCTGACCAGCTAAGACCAGGCTGGAAATGGCTGGAAACCAGCCTGGAAGTGGCCAAAACCCCTATAAAACCAGCTAAAACAAGTTAAAACCAGCTAACCAGCCTAGGCTGGTTTAAGCAGTTTTTTTCAGGAGGGACATTTGAAAACAGTTGAATTATTAAACTTATAGTTCTTTGTTTTCTCAGTTATACTATTAACACTTCCTTTCAGCTTATAATCACAGAGGTGTACTGCATCTATGTAGGCTACTGTAAGATGGAGTCTCAGGACAGCTGCGCAGGTTCGTGATGAAAGCTAGCCGTAAAGTGTACGGATTTATCTGTGTCTACTGTTCGCTAAACCAACTTCATTTGTAATATAGGCATTATAAATATATTTTGCTTTGATTTAAGCATGTTACTAAGCTAAATAGGCTAGATAGGCTCGCTCTTTAAAAAGAACTAAATGTGTAGCATACACAACGATTTATAAACAAATGTCTCCATTTTGGATTTCATTCAATTACCGTTTAGCTAGTTATTTACACATTTGTCTTGGGGTAGATGCTAATTTGGCAACAAAAAAAAACTATTTGAAAAAAACTAAGTAGCTAAAATACTACGAATTAAATGAGCGCTCACTTAAAATGCTACTAAATGTGCTAAAATGCTAATGGTAGCTCCCTACATTTGAAAACAGTTGAATTTTTAACCTCATAGTTCATTTTGTTCTTCGTTTTACTTATAATCAGGGTGGTGTACTGCATCTACGTACTGTATGATGGAGTCTCAGGGCAGCTGCGCAGGTTTCATGATGAAAGCTAGCTTTAAAGTGTACAGATTTATCTGTGTCTGCTGTTCGCTCAACCACAGGGGTGCCAGATCAGAGCCGGATCGGGCGAAGTGACGGCGAATGAGACTCCAATGCTCCCCCCATCTGTCAGCCAGTCCGTCCTTCTCCCGAGAGCTGAGACGAGATGACAGATTGAGGGTGAGCGCAGGACTGGCTGATACAGTAGGCAAGTGGTGTGCAGACACATGCTGTTTTAAGGAGAAGTCTTCAGCTCAAAGCTCCCACTCTCTCCCAAAAAACTGAGAATAAAATATCTCAGAACATAAGAGGAAGCCATCTGTAGAGAATAAAGACAACAGACAGGAACACTGGAGATCAAATTGGTTTTCAAATCATGAAGATTACCAGCACACACCACACACGCTAATTCCAACTACTCTATTTAAAAGCCCTGCCAGTGAGAAGGGTCATCTCGGAAATAGTATGTGGGTGACTTCCCTCTGGGTCCCTTCAATCTGCAATGCTAAACACAATTATAAAACATCTTTTTTTATAAGTCTCAAGGTGGGGATTTAGCTCTGCTTTCACTGGTGCTAGTAAACTGAACAATGCAAGTGGACCAATGCAGCTACTTTTAGGAAAATTAACCATGGTTTAACTAAAATAAAAAAAAGTTTTGTTGTTAGATTAAGATAACCAGAAATACGGTTGCTATACTGGCTATAGTTTAACCAATAACCATAGTATTTTTGGTAAAGCTGTGGTTATACAAATGGTAGTCAATGTGACCATAAATATATGGTTAACACTTCACCTATAAAACATTTGATGTGTTTTGCTTGTTAATTTGCACAATGATGGCATTCTTTGGGACTAAAAATGTTACATTTTTATTTATTTTGTAAAGTGAGCTTTTTAAATGGTTATCATTTTTGTGTAAACTCCAAAAAACGCAAAACTGGCAACCAAATGTAGGCTTGATGTAATGTATGTGTGCACCTACTGTATGTAGTGTTACTTAAAGTGACAATACCAAAACCTGGCATATATAATTATGTATAATGCAGCATTTCAGTTGTTTTTATGTATCTGTGAGAACTGGGATCATTTTTTTTAAAGTAGCATGTAATCTGTATGGAAATATGTTTTAAAAACATTGTCATTTAAACATTCTTTAAAAATTCACACTTAAAATATAATTAAACCAAGTGCGTAGAATTGGCATGGATGGAAGGGACACGTCCCCACTAATATCCACCAATTACTGAAATTGACTTCAAAATAATAAAATAATGTTCCATCAACCCTTAGTAACCTACGTGTGTAAAAAGTCAAGTTCGCTACGGGTTCACCGTAATACTATTAACCAAGGCTGTGCAATTAATCGAAATTCGCTTTCAATTTTGGCCTCCATGATTATGAGAAACTATAATCGGGATAAAACAGTTAAATTGCGTCACACACCTCTCTAAATTTCTCTCCCTTCATACATCCTCAAAGCCTGACTGCAGTAAAATCATGTAAATTGACTTTTGCAGCATGGGACGTTATCATTATTTGTATTATTAAGTGTTTATTTTATATTATAAAGTACTTTATTCATATTTTTAAAAGCGCGGAACATAATTATTTAGTGCAGCTCTAAGGATGTATGGTCCCACCAATGTCAAGAGCAAATCTACACCCTTGAATCAAACATTTTAAAAAACAGATTTAATACTTGTGTCCTAAATATTAAAAATAAATTCTTTCAACAATCTTTTGCAATACTCATTCAGTCACTCATTTTATTAAGGCGTAGTGCCTGATTTATCAGTGGAATGAACCACCAACTACTCTTATGTACTACTATTAGAGGGTATATGCCGAAGTATGCTAAAGGACTTTTAATTTGTCAGTAACCTGGGTTAAGCGCTTCTGGTGAATTGTATGCCATAGCAAAATCGGCACATTTAACGTCTGTTTTCTTTAAAAATCTCCACTGGCTGAGTGATATCCAATATAACATGAGTCTCAGATTGTACTAGAAGCACTGCATTAAATTACATTTTTCATTGACATGTCTTTAAAATATGAACATTTATTTTACCCCAGTATAATCAATGGAGCTTCTGCGCTAGCCTGCCAATTGTGACCGGCACGTGCGAGTAAATGGCTTTTTGTCTCGTTTTATGCTTGAGCAACTAAATGAATGCCAAAGTCTATTTAACTGATTGTATTTTAATTACATTACAACACAGATGCTTTAAAAGGAACCATATAAAATGGAAAAAAGTCACATTAACCGTTCACCGGTAGTTTATCAGTATGGGAACAACACTAGCATATACCCAATCATATGTTTTACATTCTAGAACATGCTGGGAAATACCTTTTGCAATATTTAAGGTCAATAAAAACATTCAGCTATATTTTAAATGTACACCACCCTTTGTTTTTCATCATAATAACTTGATGTAGTAGTCATGCTGTGAGAGAAAAAAAAACATTGAGCCTCTAAATACGTGAATGTAGTCTCTAAATATAAATCTAATGCTGATTTAATAATATAAATATTGTACATTTACATGTCATTTGAAGCTAACAGTTTTATCATAGAAATTATTAAAATGTTACAAATACCTGCATTGTCAAACGGTAGCTTCCCTCACAAAGTGCAGTCATGAAGAGTTTGGCGCGTCTGAGCACCATAGCAACAAATCGACGTCATTGTCCATTTCCGAGTTCATTGGTTAGCTTGCGGGCGACTAGCGCGTACACCAAAAGCTGCACCTGAACGGATCGCGTGTAACGATAGTTAAGCAAACCGTTGTCGCATTCAAACATCGTCAGAAAACATTCCCTACATTTCTTGTGTAAACAAAGCACAAATTATATGGCAACGTGTGTTTAAAATCGTAGCAAACGAAGTCGTAATGGAAGTAGGCCATCTTCAAATAAGGTAGGAAAATGGGCATGTATTTACATTTGTACCTGCCAAAGTGTGTCTTATTTGCCTCTGTTTTAGTTTGTGCTTTGAGTGTGTCCATGATTACTGTGCTATTTATATGATAGATAGATAGACAGACAGACAGACAGACAGACAGACAGACAGATAGATAGATAGATAGACAGACAGACAGACAGACAGACAGACAGACAGACAGATAGATAGATAGATAGATAGATAGATAGATAGATAGATAGATAGATAGATAGATAGATAGATAGATAGATAGATAGATAGATGATAGATAGAGTTGAAGTCCGAATTATTTGGCCCCCTTTAAATTTTTTTTCTTCTTTTGTAAATATTTCCCAAATGATGTTTAACAGAGCAAGGAAATTTTCAGTATGTCTGATAATGTATTTTTTTTTCTGGAGAAAGTCTTATTTGCTGTTTTTCTAGCTGAAATAAAACAGTTTAAAAAAATTGTTAAAAAACATTTTAAGGTCAAAATTATTAGCCCATTTAAGCCATATTTTTTTTTTCCATAGTCTACAGAACAAACCATCGTTATCAATAACTTGCCTAATTACCCTAGTTAAGCCTTTAAATGTCACTTTAAGCTGCATAGAAGTGTCTTAAAAAATCTAGTAAAATATTATTTATTTTCATCATGGCAAAGATAAAATAAATCAGTTATTAGAAATGAGGTTAGAAATGTTTTGAAAAAAAATCTTCTCTCCGTTAAACAGAAATTGAGAAAATAATAAAATAAACAGCGGGGCTAATAATTTTGATGTCAACAAGGGATAGATAGATAGATAGATAGATAGATAGATAGATAGATAGATAGATAGATAGATAGATAGATAGATAGATAGATAGATAGATAGATTATGATAATTAACCATGGTTTTATTACAGTTAAATTGTAGAATCCATTGGCATAGTTTGGGCATATTTATTAATATTAGCATTTGTAACCAATTTTAACCCAAATACTGGTTTAAATATGGTGTGGCAAAATCTGGTTTAACAACAGTGATTAAGTTTTCATAAAACCATGGTTAATTTTCTAAGGGATATATTTGATGAAGATGAAGTATAGCAAATGTCACTGCAGGATACACCGCTTGACATGTCAACAACCCATCTGCTAAATGAATACATGTCTGTTTATCTTTTTTTCTTACTCTTTGTGACTGAGTTATGGCTATTTACTAATGTGGTTTGCCAGAAGAAGCTTGTGTAGTTTTTCTTGGCAAAAAAGGAAAATCCACCAATTCCCCTTATGGCCAAGTTCCATATAATATTCCCCCAGTAATGATATTTACAGGTAGACTAGTAAACTTATGTAGCAGTAGCATACATTCAGTCCTTTCATAGACCATTCCTAAAATACAGTTTTTGATTAGTAGCTAACATTTCAATTCATCTTTATTTTTATAGCGCTTTACAATGTTGATTGTGTCAAAGCAGCTTAACATAGAAGTTCTAGTAAATTGAAACTATGTCAGTCCAGTTTTCAGAGTTGATGTTCAGTTTAGTTCAGTGTGGTTTAATTTTCACTTGTGAAAGTCAAAATCCATTAATGCACAGCTCCACAAGTCCCATTTCACTACATTGCTTCATTTAAATATATCTTTAACTTTATAATTCCTCATTTAGCAAAACTAAAGTGGTTAATCTACTCTGAAAGCACTTTTCTAATAATAATAATAATAATAATAATAATAATAATAATTAAGAGAAAATTATCCCACAGTTAATTCTTGACATAGCTATAACCAGTAGCCAATTAGCATAGCATGGGGGTTTTACAGCCTTTTTAGCATGTCGTTAGCATGCTGCCTTTTCTCCACATATGCAACATATTTACAAAATTACATCAATGCGGTTATTAGTACATGCAAAAACAAAAGCTTAACTTTAAAACCAAGTGCATGCAAGCACAGGAACTTTGTACATCCTACTTCTATAATAGTAAGAACTGCTGCCCAAGCAAAGCTGGAAGGCTAACCTTTCAAGTTTCCAGTAACGCTAAAACTCTTCTGTCAGACAAGTTTCCCAGAAGCAGACAACCCTTTTATGCACTGCCTTAGCTTTGCATCTGCCTCCACACCCAGCTGGTGAGAAGAAAACTGCAGTTAGTGCATGTTAGCGTTGCGCATTTAAAACGAAACTTAGCAATGAGGAACAGAGATGAGCCTGTGGCCACGGCCTTGCACCACAAACTGAAGATCTTGAGGTTGAGTTATGAATACGTTTCCATGGTTCGACTGGGCACAGCTGAGAAGGGTCATGTGACATTGACACTTTTGGGACAAATTGTGCTTTGAGTGCATTTACCTGCATTTTGTGATATGAGCATAGCATTTTGTATTTATTTATGTGTAAATCTAAAAGAAGTGAGTAAAAATAACTTTTAGACCTGTAGGATTACAGTAAAAAATTGCGTTTTCTGTTTGTTCAAAATACTTATTTAAAATTAGCTGAAACAACACAATTCTTGAGATTTTTTTTGGATGGTCAACTTAAAAGTTTTATGTTCAATCAACTTAAATTTGTAAAAAAATAATGCATTAACTTAATACCTTCATGTTGTCCCAACTCAAAATGAAAGTAACCATTTTTGTAGCTATTGCTTGAAAAGATGTGTCATAATTAATAATCAAGAGCAATTTACCATGTTTTACATTTTTCTTACCCACTTTTAAAGGGGTGGTCCAATATTTTACATTTTTGTTTTTGTGTAATGTAGGCATGGGCCGGTATAAGATTCTGAGCGTATGATAACATTGGATAAAAATATCTGTCTTTGCTGCTCTAAAATATATTTTTTGAAATGTTTTTTTCCCTTTGAACACAATGTATTTTATTTTGAGAAACATTTGTAATATTTTGGAGCAGTAAACATGTCAGACTAAATAATTTAAATGAATCATTGACTTCTGCTCTCTTCATTAGATTCAAAAACAGATTTTTTTTACAATTGAAAAAAGGCATCTTTGGTGATCTATTCTGCTGGAGATACTTTTGTCCTAAAAAAAAAGAAATAAAAAAATCACACACATACCATAGGAATGGAATAACAGAAAAATTTGACGGTTTTAAAACCTTTCATTTTCCAAACCGTGGTATACCTTGAAAACGGTTTTCGTTCCATGCCTAGTGTAATGTAGCTGTGTAAACATAAACCATATCTCTGTATGCAAGAAGTTCAATGCAAAGCCTACAGCGAACATAGTTTGGGAACTAGAAAAAAATACATCCATGCTAGTGAGATCACAAACATTTCAGGTTACGCACATACAGCCTGTGCAGCAAAGGGGCATGGCCAGAGGCACTGTAATGCTATAGTAGACAAAGTTAAAATGCGTCCAAATGTTGCTATTTTCACAGAGCTTGTTCTGATTCTGTATTTGGACTTCCAAAGGACACAACACAAAGACAGAAGTGCTTACAATTGAATTTTAATTATTGTCCAGAAAATTGTAAAAAATATATAGCTAGCATTTGACAAAGGACAGCTTCCAGAATCCCTGCCAGTTCAGTGCTGGATTCGGCTAAAAACTCCTCCAACCATAATAGACGAAGCTGTGGATTGTGTGCCACAACCGGTAAATATTTTAATTTGTTAAAATTGATCTATTAAATGCACAGTTTCTAGCGATAATGGTATGTTGTAACGAGGACATAAACAATGATGTAAATATGGGTAATGCTGTTTGGCACCGTTAACAATTTAGCTACAAATTCGTATTTATCTGTCAAACCGCTGTAATCAACTACAATTTTCAGCAGCTCTTGCAGTGTCTCTCCATGCAGCTGCTTTCCGTGTGTTGTACATCTTGAATTACAAACACACAAAAGATATGTGAACGTTTAATATTACTTACACTTGCTTATTCTGAATATACGTGAAAGACACTTGTCAGGTTTTATTTTGGAGATCAAACACAAGGTTCAGCTGTGTGCTCTTCATTTTCTGTCTGATTCAGGCTCAAACTGCTGCGGCTAGACTGACTATTTACACAGCAGAGGCAAAGCGTGCTTGTAGGGGCGTGACGCTTTTCTTGGTAACGTGGAGCAGGTCTGCGATTCACAGCACATTATGTTAGCTGACCAATCAGCGCCTCTTGAGGGTGGGCCTTTCGGAGGAACTAGGAAATATGACAGTCGTTTTCATGTTAGCTGAGTAGCTGTATGAAATTAAACGAAATGAAATGATTTTCTACATATGAAGCATGAGCACACATTGCTTTCCATCTTATAAACACAACCAAGCCTTACAAAAACACTCTGGACCACCCCTTTAACATAATTTTTGTACTCTTTTGTTTATGCTTTGCACATACAAACAATACATGTTCGTGTTGTTACTTAATTTGTGAAAAAACAAAACTAAAAATGCATTGCTGTATATTTACTGTAGTTTTACTTTGTGAGTACACAGTGAACACCCTAATGTGATTTCTTAAAAGGCAATCTGTTGCTCTCCATCCACGTCTCTTAGTTTCCTGTGTCGTTGCAAGAGAAGAATGGTGTTCTGTTTAAAATTTCATCTTATTTATGCAGCTGTTGAGGCTGAATGGACCTATAATAATACCATCCTAGTTTTTCCTTTCTGTTCCTCTCTTCTGCTTTTGGACTACGCCAAGCTGTTCTGGATGGTTCTCATGCTTTTCCAGCTGTCCATTCACAACATCAGGGTTCACCTTTGACCCTGGTCCACCACCATGGCGAATCAACTGTAGCATGGAACCAGACCTTCTAGTGCGGTAATAGAGATTTCAGATGGCGACTATTCATCACTGATCATGCATGCTTTGTCGTTGTTAGCCCAGATCTCATGACATTAAGTGAACAGTATGTGGTTTGTATAATTAGCGCTGGGACATTTTTTTTGGTGTCACACCTATGTGGGACGCGTTAAGTGTGGTCTGTCCTCATCTTTCTAGTACAGCGCTTCTCGAGCCCCCTCACGAGTGACCTTTAACAAGGTTGATGTCATGACACATGCTTCAGCAGGCCAAAACCACCTCGCTTCGGTGTGCATGCTGAACAGCATAAACATTACCCTAGAAATTAATAATCACTGCCTCTCATTTACCGGTCATGACCTAACCTGTTTTCGACTATAGACAGAACCCTGCCAAATGATCTGCGGTCTAATTACGGGCTTTCGAAGCTAATTGTGTTACGTGTTGCTCCTCAAGGCTCTGCAAATGACATGATTTATTGTGTTACACGCTTCGAGGAAGGCCAAGGCATCCTTTCAGTCCCAAACAGGTGGTTCTGAAGGCTCTACAGATCATCGGCTCCAAGAACCTTCCCCCGGTTAAATGTCAGATCATTGGTTAGGAGCAACTTTTGGATGCCTAACTTGCAGGATATCATTACTTTATGAAGAACAGCCGGCGACCTTGTTAGATCTGCCATTTAAAGACACTTGGCATTTAAAGTTTGGCATGGAGCCCTTTCCGACACCTCAGGAACACCCCTGTGAAAGACTTTCCAACTGTGCAAATCCAGGAGACCTCGTGCAACTACCTTAAAACGAAGCCTGTGGTTTCTGTCTCGTGCTTCACGGTGAGACTTCAACATCCTTGAGGTTTGACTGAGTGGAAAATACAGCCAACCCACGCATACCCGAAAGAGACATATCTACTCCGCTTGTGCGGAGAAGTGCAAATCCACAACGACTGCAATTGTAACGTAAACCTTTGTCTGTGCAGCTGGATCCCATGGCCTGGGGAGAACGAAGTTCCAAATGCGACGCGTGCAGGTGTTGATTAAAAGAGCACCGTCGGCTGTCATAAAGAGCAGCTCCCTTTGGTGCTTTCTTCATCTGCATAATAGATATCAGGGTTGACCTGTATTGTGCAGAAGGTGCCGTCCCTTGCACTGTGCTTGAAGGGTACAAGTGTCTGAGATGTGCAAGAAGTGTCACGTCTAATGAAAGTGGGCTGCGAGCCGCACAAAAAGCGCCAGTTATTAGTGGTGCTTGTGAACGTGAATGATACCTCAAATTGTATGGCTTCTTGGGGAGAGGTGTGCGTTACCTTGCTAACGAGCATTTTTTCTTTTTCAGAATTTCAGCTGGCATGTGACAAAATGGGTGAATTAATGTCATGTCGAAGATATCTGAGCCACATCTAGGGACCTAAATGTAAGGCAAATAAGAGAATGCTTTCCCAGTACTGGGTTGCAGCTGGAAGGGCATCCGCTGTGTAAAACATATGCTGGATAAGTTGGCGGTTCATTCCGCTGTAGCGACCACTGATGAATAAAGAAAACCTAAGCTGAAGGTAAATTAATGAATTATAAGAGCACACGTAATAGAGAAAATCTGTGCTATTTTTTAAATGCACATAGAAAGTTTATACCAGTAGAATGAAGGAAATCTTAAGCTCTTATGTTGTATTTTTTACAAGTTGCACTGGTTTCCCATATGAAAATTCCAGATAAATAAAGTGATTAAATACTACAAACTGAACTACACTGTTCCAATTCACTATGACCTTTTATGTGAAGCTGCTTTGACACAATCTACATTGTATAAGCGCTATACAATTAAAGGTGAATTGAATTGAATTGAATAAATACAACTCAGTTGCTCCTGGTCAATTCAGACTGGACATTGCATATCTTACGATGTGACTATTGCGGACGCACACATTGCGATATCGATGCTGAAATTATATATTGTGCAGCCCCACAACAAATATGCATCTTTGGATAGAAACACACTGTCAAGTAGTGTACATTTTTTCCTTATTACTTTTTTCCACATTTATACTTCTCTTAATAATCATATGATATTAGGACAATTGTATGCCAAGGTATTTTTGAATTAAAAAATTAAAAATAACATAAACCTCACATTACATATATGTGAATAAACAAAGAGAAGCAAAAATGCACAATTTCACTAATCAGCCACCCAGAAGAACCTGGCAACTGCTCAGAACACCTTAGCAACCGTATAACAAAGCTCTGGCAACCACCCACAGCATGCTAGCATTGTGGCGGCAGCTTTTGCACATTCAAAACCACTCCAAAAAAATATAATATTTATTACAACGCATGCCAAGGAACAGCATGGATGCTTTATCCGACTTCCAGATTCCACTAAGCCAGGATTCTTCGACTTAATGCACCAAGGTCCTTTTATGGTACTGTAAACACAGCGCTTTAAATCCAGCCGAGGCCTTAAAAAAAAAAAAAAAAAAGAAGAAGAGAGAAACAGAGAGAAAAGAAATGAATGAACACAGGAAACCTCACTCTGGCAGGAAGTGGGAACGGCTGCTATGGTAACAAACTGAAAAAAGGAGCCCTGGTGGAGCTCTTGCGAATCGCTGTGTTTTGACGTCATTTCGCGCACAGAGAGAGCGAGTGAGAACAGCTGCCGAAGACATAAAATAAACAAAGGAGGGGATGAACTTTAGAGCGCTCACTCAGAAATGCTACACGAGAGCCATGGCTTGATGTTTGTCTTCTCAGAAAGACTTTTTTTTTTTTTTTTTGTAGTTGCAGGATGAGTTTTTAAATATAAGGGTGTTTTTCTCTCTGGCATAACCTCCTTCGTAACTTAAAAAGCAGATGGTGCTTTTTTACGACTGTTTGACAGCATTTTTTGATTAATGTTCTGACTGACATTTCAGTGTCATTTCAGTTCACTTCCATTTGGCAAAACTGTGTTTGTCTGACCAAAGTATATGGTAAATTCATGTAGCAAATGGCACATGCAGAATCGTTTCTTTCTAATTTATCATGTATTTTGTTAAAACATTAATGTTAAAGTGTGTTTAAATGGCCAGAAAAGGCTGAATATATTTTGAAAATGTGTGTTTATGAATAAATATATGGAAGTAAAAGTGTTGATGTACATTTTAAAATGCATAGTAGATTTTAAAATGTATTCATTTTGTTTTATCTCAGTATCTATATATCTTGTCTCAATATATCAGTAAATCATAAATCTATTTTGGCATGAAGATGTTAAATATCTTTTTAAATATCTCTTTTAATAATGTAAAACAGAAACGTATTATATATTATATATATATATATATATATATATATATATATATATATATATATATATATATATATATATATATATATATATATATATATATATATATAACCATAAAATACAGTTCAGATTTTTATTTGCCCTGCCACTGGCCCCACCATTAAAAGAGAAGTTAATAGCTATTTCTTAGCCACGTGTTTTAAATGATGTGTCAAAAGCCAGACGTAATCGTATACATACACTTTTTATTTAATTTACTATATATATATATATATATATATATATATATATATATATATATATATAGAGTGAAAATCTGCACTTTAATTTTGACACCCACAGACATCGTCACCTAATATAAGACTTTCTTATACATAGCCTCATTTCAGTTGTCAAGTTTTGTAAAAATGTATCTACTTAATTAATCTATTTAAAAAATGTTGGCTTGAATTAAGCATTATAGATTTAAATTATAGAGAAAAAATAACAGATGACACAAGACTGCACTAAGATCATGAAGTAGATCAATGTTCTTTCGAGCTGATGTGTCAGTGCAGAAATAAGCAAAACAATAGGTCTAAAACAAATTATTCATTCATTTATTTTTTTTCGGCTTAGTCCCTTTATTAATCAGGGGTCGCCACAGCGGAATGAACCGCCAACTTATCCAGCATATGTTTTATGCAGCGGATGCCCTTCCAACTGCAACCCAACACTAGGGCTGTGTCCGAAACCGCCTACTACTCAGTAGGTACTGCATTTGAATTTAAACGTAATACTCGGCCCTTAGAAAAATACGCTATATACAGTATGAAGGCGAGCAGTATGAATGGAATTCAGACATACTACATCCAGCATTTTGTCATGGTCACGTGACCTACCCGCGTCATTGCGTTACTTCACTCCCATTCATGAATTCTCTCGCGGGGCATCATAGGATAGTGCAGCATGCATAGGTTGCATACTTCAGAATCTCGCCGGAAATAGTAGGTCATCCGTGTGATATAGCCTGGTTCGTTAGTCCGTTGAATAGTTTTGCTTTCTCACTACAATCAATCCACTCCAGAGTTCTTTTCAATCGAGCCAAGACCACCTAATTCAGGTAATCTCGGACAGAATGATTTACCTCGGATCTGAGTGCGATTGCGGGTTTCACGTATGCTAAACGAACCATGGTAACTAGGCAAATGAGACCGGTTCCGAAACAAACGTCTAGGTGTGAAAGCACCCCAAGACTTTATTTGCACGCAATTGACAAACAGTCACAGCCAAATTAAACTTTCGATTAAACAATTAAATTAAACTATCTTTTCGACTGTCCCGAGCGTCTCACATGCTGGCCCAGGGCCATCGGTCAGTCCTTATTGTCGAGCCCAATATAATGCAAATAAAACTATGAAAGTATATTTTAAAATGTATTCATAATTATTTAAATGCTTCTAAGATATATCCATTATTTTATGATTTATTTATTGCCCATAAACTCTACCAAAGAGGTTTATTTTACAAAGCTGCCTAATTATAATGCAATTACCATAGCGTAAACTAAGAATAGCAGTAAATGTCGTCTTCAACACTGGTTTTTGTGATGTTTGCTTGTTAATTTTACCGCACTGCTGCCATAAAGAGCTCTGTTTGCAGTCTAGATCAATGAGACGGATCTGAGTGAAACCCGTTTATGTTGACCTTCCGCTGACCTTTATCTCCTCATCTTCTCTCAATAACTACCAGTCTTGATGGACAACACTGCCATCAGCATTCTTCTGGAAATTTACGCTCTAGATTCTTGTCGACGAGCCTTAATTTGAATGAGTCTGTGGTTTCCTTTCGCGCTGCAATCAAAGAAATGTCATCTCGGCAAAGTCTTCAGGGTATTGAAATGAGGTGTGATTTGTTTGTGTTTTAGTGTTCGCCAATGAACTGAACCAAAACAGTGCCATCCTCACTACAGGGCCTGTTTCAGCGAATATGAATGTCTGGATTTCAGCTGATGTTTATGTGTACGCTTCACAACCCCCTTCTTGTTATCCACCCCCACCTGCCTAACCCGGTTAGTCCTCTTCTGTGATAATCATACGGACAGCTTGGTTTCCCATACGGCCCAGTCTTAACACCCAGCCACCCACTTGGGCTTACAGAAATACGCTGATGAGGGACTAAGGACAGGTGCTTCATGTGTGTGTGTGTGTGTCTGTGTGTCTATAAAGGTTTTGGGGGTTGAGTGACATACTAAAGCATTTCTGGCTTGATGTGTAAAGAACTAGCAGGCACCACCCACTGGGTAAACAGGGAAAATACTTAGCATCAAGCTTGTCAAGTTGCTTCGCTTCATGTTAAGAAGGGTGGGCTTTTGTATACCAAGTTTTTAAGATTAGTCTATTAGTGAAGGACATTTTATGTCTGTTTTTTTATGTAAACTTCAGAATTTGATGAAATATTTGACATTGAAACAGCTCAGAATTATTTAAATCTAAAAAAGATTGAAAGAAAATGTCGTAATTTATTGTTTTAAAAAGTGGTAATAAACAAATATGTTGGCCACCCACATGGAAAATAAATACTGTAGTAATTTATAGTAAACACTAGTGTTTTTGAACCATATAGTAAGGTGTATTATACTGTATATTTTATAGTATTTGCAACTCTTTAATGAATGCTACAGCATATAGCATTAACTTTACTAAACTCTAATAAATACTGTAGTATACTTACCTTTTCCTGCGTTAAACTGTAATGTATTGTATTAAATATACCCTCTAGTGGTATAAAACTACAGAATAAGTTTATTTGTTGTTACTGTAGTTGTTGTGTTACCATACAACTATAGAGTTACCACAGTAGATTCATTCTTTACTATAGTATGTACTTTACTGTAGTATGGTTCAATTGCTGTACTATTTTTATGTAGGAAAAATGGAAAGATCAATATGAATCTTTTGTTTAAAAACTACCCATTAGTTAAATAAAGACCATTGAAGGATGTTTTACAAGAAAAAAACTCAAATTCAAGTATTAACCCTTTTGAGCATCAAAATTTATCAAAAGTTGCCCAATTTGATCAGAAATTGAATAAATTGTAAAAAGAAGGCATTATCCACAATAACGGAACCATAGAGAAGAGGTTAGGCCAGTGGTTTGAGAGGAGAGGAAAGATGGAGCCAGATCAGTCTCAAAAATAATACATTCACAAAATATAATTCATACATTCCACAGCGCAATTCACATTTACAAAATCCAATTCGTAAGTTCAAACCACAATTCGTAAATGCACAAATCCAATTTGTAAATTCAAAACACGATTCAAAAACATGCAAATACAAATCGGCAAATTTAAAACGTGATTAAAAAATACACAAATCCAATTCTTAAATTCAAACATGATTCATAATATACACATCCAATTTGTAAATCAAAAACACAATTTGTAAAAACACAAATCCAATTCGTAAATCCCCCCTTCCACCCCTACTCCTCCTCCTTTCCTAGATGGGTGGCACGGTGACCCAGTGGTTAGCACTGTTGCCTCACAGCAAGAACGTCACTGGTTCTAGTCCTTATGAAGCCAGCCGACATTTCTGTGCAGAGTTTACACGTTCTCCCTGTGCTCACGTAGATTTGCCCCGTGTCCCCTGTTTCCTCTCACTATACAAAAACATGCAACTTTAGTTAATTGACCAATCCAAATCTGCATCATATATGCTCCTAATAAGTAGTTATCTCTTAAGAGCAATCCCTAAATTATTAGCAACTACAGCAGGGGAGTTCTCGAGTTCTACCTGAGCTCAAACTCCCCTCTCGCCTCGCAAATGGGAAGGAGCCCCAGGCTCAAGGATCTTATGAGCTCAGGGCTCTCTCACAGGATAGCATGCCAAACAAGCTTTATAATCAATCATAAGCTAAGTGTGAACTCTTGACACACAATTCATAATACACAAATCCAAATTGTAAATCAAAAACACAATTCGTAAATGCGCACATCTAATTCATAAATCGAAAACACAATTTGTAAATACACAAATCCAATACGTAAATTCAAAACATGATTCGTAAATACACAAATTCAATTCAAAGTATACTTCATTTTTTAAGCATTAGTAACGTTGAATGCTCAGTCTTTTAAATTACACTCCCATTTGATAGCATGCAGGTACACAGGAATTTTACACATGAGAACTAGAAAATTCAGGAAATAGTTACTGGGAAAGTTAGCAAAATATTCTTTTTGAGCTAGGATTGATTACAAAGTTATTATTTCTTTTGAATAACATGCAACAAATCTTAATAAAACCAGGAACATGTATTGTATTGAAGTAAATTACGTTAGGATATTGAAGTTAACACTGAACTCGCACTGCTGTTTATGAGAACTGGGAGTACCCAATAAAACAAATCAGGCTTTAAATAAATCCTTGAAATATTCAACTGTCAGAAAAGTTTCACACCTTCTAAATGTTAGTCACCCAAAAAGCAGGGGGTGTTTAATCTCAACAAAAATCTTGAAATACAGGTATCTATTTCCACAGTGGCCTTTCTGTATACAATGCTCCACCTTTTCAAAATCTCTTTGTTCAGATGAAACCTGTTTCATCATTCAGTACTTCTAGTAATAATTTATTGCTAGATAACTCAAAGCATTTTTTCCCTGTCCCTTTATCATTTTGATGACCAATTTTCAGACACATCTCCATCAGAGACTGGAATATCCTCCATATCCAGTTCCTCTGGGCCACAAGAAAGGCCTCTAGCTAGCGTCTGAGGAACCTTCAAAATAAACACTTCTCAGTTGGATTTAATTGTTCATGGAGGGATCATTCAAGAACCCTGGAGTGCTGTCTTCGCCTTTCTTTAGAAAGGGGGGAGGTTCAATCAATAAGGATTTTGTTAAGCGGGCCGATGCTGAACGTGGAGAAGGTCTTTCAGACATTGGTGATTGTGTGACCGATGGCGGACACCATGCTCCAGCACTCATGGGAGTAGGTGTGTTGCTTGGCCAAGAGCCTCTCTGTTCAATCGATCGCAAGACATCAATTGGATGGACTCAAATGAATGTGCCTTTAACCTTGGTGAGCATATGCAGAAACAACCTGCCCGCCAACGCCGAAAACAAGAGCTCGTTTATTCTAATGCAATGCAACGCAAAGATTGCAAGCATTGCGACAATTATCGTAGTCTCACTTTAACCCAGAGAAATGCATCATGCGGTTATTTACTAAATGACTTGCCACGGTTTCTGTGAAAGCAAAAAGCGTTGATGCACTGATAAGTGTGCATGTGCCTTCCTTGCTGCAAATTATGTCCAACAGATATGTTTAAAAAAAAAAAAGGTTTCTGGTAAGTATCTGAACAGCTTCAGAGAAACAGTCATTTCACCCAAAGAGATCGTCAGGCACGTCGCTGGAAAGCAGCCAGTTTCACATTTACACACACGCTGACACGCACTCTCGGATAAAGGCACATATATGTGCACAGAAATATATCTATGCGTTACTCAGTTGACCTTGTTGCAACCGCTTGAGCCCCTATTTGGTTTTATGGTTTTCATGATTGGCACTGAAACCGACTGAAAACCATTTACATGAAAATAACAATAAAATAATGAGGAATTTACACACAAAACACTCTTCCTTATTCATTACTATTTATAAAAACAACCTATTTAAAGGCTAGTTGACACACTGTCACATTTTGACAATCCAAAACTGTCCAAAAACTTTACCTGACTGTTTATCAGGCAAAACCTGATAAACAGTGGCATGATACTACTGTGACCAAAATGTATGTTCACACTCACTATTTACTGTTCCCTCCAATAAGTTAGATGTTCATCAAATGAGTAGGTTGAACTAGAAAATATGGATGCTGTTAACACAAATATTGTAAACCTAATGTCAAAGCATAGGTCGTAACAATGTGTTTTCACAGTATATGGAAATTTCATGTCATTGTTTCATTGGCTCATTCTTTCACAGTCAATAAAGAAATGGATGATATGGAAAAACAAACAAGAAACTACTGAAAACACAACAACAGAAGCCCAACATTGATGAGAGATTGTTTGAGGATTTTCTCACAACTAAAAATTATATTCTCTTCTCTGAGAGAAACAATGCATGCATCAGACAAGCATAAAAAGTGCACTATGCATACGTGTTTGAGTCAAAACTGGAGTGTATGGACAGTTTTCACAAGAATGTGATGACGCACTTAACAGTCATCAGCATCTGAATTCCTTGAATGTTTTTATATGTCTTGCTTTTTTATCTATGTACATTGATACTGCTATACTTTGTATTACATAATCTTTGTATCAAATTCCAAAAAACGATTAACAGCTTATGCAAGGTGTTTCTAAAGGCTGGTTTATACTTCTTTTGGTATATACTTCATTTATACGAAGTTCATAACGGAAGTTCGAGAGGAGCCTGATCAGTCAGGTGGGTCAGTCAGTTATCACGTGTATAAAGTAGCGGTTGTTGCACTGTTTCAGTTGACTTTTGTTCCGGCATCTCTCCACCTCCGCATCGCCTCATCTGTTTATAAACAAAACAGAACATGTTTCATGTTCATAGTCAAGCTTCGAGCCCAAGGTCCAAGCTCTCTTAGATCTGATAGCTCGGGCCCCCGCTTCAGGACATTAGGACCAAAATCATTTACCTTGTTGATGCAATTTATTGTGCAGGTGAACTTACGAAACTTCTGTGTGCTGTTTGTGTTGCTCTGCAGTAACACCTCCAAAACGCTAGGTGGCAGTAGGTTTTTATGTTCCTCTGTGACGAGTATAGGTATGCTTGAGTACTTGAAATAGGACAACAGGACCATGTTTGCGCGTATGTGTAGTGTTTGTTTACAAAATATCATCGCCACCTACTGGCCTGGCATGCTTAACACAATGTTTAGTCACTTTTGAGAGTTTGTCAAGTCAACAGAGATTTAGCCATTTTTGCTTGTGTTGGGATTGTTGTGATGCAAAATAAATAAGACTTGTTTGTAAAGCATTTTTCACACACTAAAATCGGTTTAAAAGTTTATTTTAGAGTTTAGCACACCATTATCATGCAAGCCATGATTTTGCCAAGTACAATGTGATCCTGGATTAATATCTAAGTTGATCCTGAATTATTATATTTGTTCAAAAATGTAATCCATACCTCTTCCCTACCCCTAAACCTAACCATAAATGTAAATTATTCCCGAAATCAGAGGGGAATAAAAGCTGCATAACAATCATGTAGAAGTGCATAAACCTAACTATGCTTAAACTTAAACGTTAAACATATTCCTTAATTTTGATTGGCTGATTGGTATGTTGCTACAGGATCAACAAAGATGTTAATCCAGGAACATGTCCTACTCTGTGAAATCAGGTCAGTGCCATTGGTCATGTAAATGTATTTGAAGTTAATGTAGATTCTGGTGTCAGTAGTTTGTACAGTTTACAATAAGTAAAGTTTATTTATAAACTAATTTCGAGAGGATCACATGCTTATGATTGCTTGTACCTGGTCCCGGATTATTCAATTTATTATTCACCAATCAGTAGATTCCTAAGCCACTATAAATACCCTAAGTTCCATATAACAGCCATCTTCGTTTTGAAGAATCCCCTTTTCCACCCCTACTCGTCCTCCTTTCCTAGATGGGTGGCACAGTGGCCCAGTGGTTAGCACTGTTGCCGTTTAGCAAGAACATCATTGGTTCTAGTCCTTACCCGTGCTCGCATGGGTTTCCCCTGGTTTCCTCCGACCGTCCAAAACCATGCTACTTTAATTAACTAAATTAACTAAGTTAATTAACTAATCCAAATCGGCATCAAAGACATTCTCCTAGTAAGTAGTTATCTCTTAAGAGCAATCACTATCTGTTTATTAGCTACTACAGCAGGGGAACTCAAACTTCCCTCTCGCCTTGCAAACTGGAGGGAGCCCCGGGCTCGAGGATCTTTTAAGCTCAGGGCTCTCTCCCGGGACAGTATGCCAAACAAGCTTTATAATAAATTATCAGCTAAGTGTGAACTCTTGAAACCTTGACAAGCGCTCACTTGATAAGTTTGATTTGTGAATGAATCACTGATCATTTTGGTGAACCATATCAAGTGATTTATTCAAAAGATATGACTCAAAGGGATGATTCATTCATGATTCGGACATTGCTATTACACGTAAGAATCCTCCAAAGATAACACTAATATCAAAGCTTTCGGTAAGTAAAGGTACAGTCAGGTTTTACTGTTAAGACCAAAATTCAGCTTGCAAAATGCACTCAACTTAATATGAATTAGCACAGCCTGGAATTTCATTTGAGGTTTAAAAAGTCCTGACACAGATGCTACATTCAGAAGTTAGATGAACTTTGTGCTTGTGCACACAAACTAAATATAAACAATGATTCGGAAGTGGTGTTTAACTTTAGCAACTTAATTTTCATTCTGTTACTCACACAAACTTATCATAGACTGTTATGGTTTTATTACCTTTTGGAATTACATGATTACAGAGTTCTTATCTATAGGTAAACGGTTATCCTAACCCTGCTAATGTTTGTTGAAGCAGTATGAGCTAACCTTAACACAGGCATGTTTATGGTAATAAAAGAGGAAGTCAGAAACAGGAACTCCCCAACACCGCAGTGCAGCTTAAACAGTATGTAAGTAATCAAGACTATTTGTGAATAAGTGCTTTTTGATGCTGTACTTCCCTCTTTGTTTCCATTACTCACACCGTCCATATGTCACAAACCTATTTATACTCACCCAAAATGCAGACACACACACATACAGATATGCACTCAATCCATGCTGATCATCGGGATTTGCAGTGAAGCTCTCTACAAATCGCAGAGCAGGGCTCCCGCCTCTTTGGGTCGATCCAGGTCGAATTCAATTTGTAAGATATTATGTATTGATCTGTGCACATTGGCTTGAGAAGGGAGAGGGACAGATGATCCTTTGACCCGTGCAGGCTATTCTCTTAATCATCACTCCCGTCCCCTTGGTGCAAACTGCAATTTGGTAACTCTAAAATTATTTTCACCAAGTGCCCTTAAAGAACCATCAAGTATAATTTTTATATATGAGAGCATGCTCAAGTATTACAAATATATATGGTATCGTAAACGGTTAGAAAGCCTTTTGAGATATTGTTTGCAGTTCAGAATTATAGTTATTTATGCTAGCTTCTTGCTTATTGTAATGTGAAGTGACGCTGACAACAGGGGTGTGTGGATCCAAATGCAAGTTTTGTTAACAGGATGGTCTGGCAAGCAATCGTCAATACTGGGGCAAACAGATGTATAAAGACAATCCAGAGTCGTAGTCAAGTATCAGGCGAATGGTCAGTACAGACAGGCAGCAGGCAACGTAAACAAACAAACAAGGCGAGGGTCAGAAACAAGACAAGGCAAGGGAAACTCATCGTAAAGTTCACAAACAGACAAACAAGACTCAGCCATCATGTGTGTGTGTGTGTGTGTGTGCTGTCTTTACAGTCCTTGTAATCAGTCTTTGAGCAGCTTCAGCAATGTCTGTGTTTGTGCGTCTCATCACCGGAACTAGGAACAGGTGTGTGTATGCGAAGTGCATGTATGGAGTTGTAGTCCGTTAGCAAACTGTTTGTCTGCAGCCGCAAACTCCACACAGAAACGCCAGGGACTCAAACCAACGACCTTCTTGCTGTAAGACGACAGTGCTAACCACTGAGCCATCCTGCCGTCCATTATGTATTATTATATTGTAATAATTCTTTATGCTTGTTGCTTACCAGCAAACATTTTTGTGTTTAAAAGGAAGTCAAATAGATGTCTGAGCATGGATGTCTTGGCTAAAATAAGATTATTTTTGGGTGTCAGGGGAAATATATGTCTAAGAATATCCCAAAACTAGACTAGTCATCAAAAAAACAGGAATGAATGACTACACACGTGAGGTCTGTCTAATGTATTTGATGACTAGTCTAGTTTTGGGCTATTTTTCAATGTCTATTAGATTTTCACCAAATTTAGCCTTGTTTAAGCCAAGCCTTCTGTGTTTAATGTCTACTAACACAAAATTGCTGGGTGGATTGTCAGATTGTACAAGCATAATCCATGTCACATGGGTGTAACGCGCTCCCCAGTAATGCGTTACTGTATTCTAATTACATTTTTTTAGACATTTTTGCGCAATTTGATTACAGTTACTAAAGTCAGTGTAAGTGCGTTACTTGCATTACAAATATAGCTTTTAGAAGATATAAATGCTTCTTTTAAATCATGTTTTCTGTTGCAACGTCAGTTAATAAGCATGCGCCTTTAAATTGCTGGAGAACACGAGCTGAAATGGCTGCTGTCGAGAGTGGCTGCTTCTTTAAGTGGAAATACAGACATTACTTTGATTTCACTGAGCGAGCGTAAAAACAAAAATATTGCTGTGAAATTCAGTCTAGGTCCAGTCTCTTAAAAACTTTTGACTGCTTTTAACTCGACCAGCAACTTGTTTAAGCACTTGAATAGAAAGCATTCTTCGACAATACTCATCGCCAAGGAGGGCACCGGCACCCAAAAACACGGTGGCTGAACTCAGCCTAAACAGGTTAAATTGAAAATTTATGTGTAGGATCAGGAGTGAAGGTATCTTATCTTAATATGCATATTGCGTGTGCATATTGCGTGTGCACATTTCCCAGGCGCACCCACATGAAAACCATGAGTCACGTGACAAGAACTGACTTATCAGCTTCATACTTTGGAATATACACATTTAGGTAGACTAACTACCTCTGACAAACACAGAACACCCAAACAATGCAGTGCTTAGATGTCAGTGGTTACAGGTATCCAGTTTTCTTCCTTTGTGTTGATGAGAGATAAGAGAATTTAAAGTTTTGGGTGAACTCTTTTAGTATTTTGAATATGTCAAGCTGCTGTGATGAACCCATTGTAATGTTTTTAAGTGTATATTAAATTACTAAAAAAGCTGCAGTTTGTTGTATTTTTATAGGTATATTTTAGGTTTTAAAAGTAACTTCAAAGTAAAGTAATTAGTAATGTAATTAATTTTACATTAATTAATACTGTAATCTAATTAAAATTTTAAGTAGTAATTAGTCATTTGTAATCTATTACTTATTTAATGTAACTTACCCAACTCGTGTTTTGACATGTCATGTCATAACATCAGACTCGACAGTAAAGATGTGCCAAACATGGACACACAAGAAGATTCATCAAAGATTTGAAGTCATCAATCTGTGACTCGTTCAGTTACACGTGAAATGGTACCTACCAACAAACGTAAACAATCAGTTTTGGTCATAACCTGCATTTATTAAAAAAAACAAAGTTTTGACTATCTATCTATCTATCTATCTATATATATATATATATATATATATATATATATATATATATATATATATATATATATATATATATATATATATATATATATATATATATAGTTTATGTTCAACAGAAAAAAGAAACTCAAGTGAAGTATGAGTAAACGACTATAGAATTGTCACTTTTTTGAGTGAACTATCCCTTTAAGTTGGAGAACATTGTATAATTTAGGAATTAATTGCAATAAGCAGTACATATGATGAATATAACACAAAAAAAAGTTTGCTAAAACATTCTATTGTTAAAAAGTACTATTACTTCAGATTAATGTATTTTTATTCCTATTAGTAAAGTGCATTGTTAGCTTAGCAACCTGCTAACACTAAACCCATTTAAATCCACTGTGTAAACGTTCCAAATTGGTCATTTCATTTTAGTTAGGCTTCTTAAAAGCCAGCTGCCTACTGCTTACTAGATTTTGGATCAGTGCCTAGAAGTGTACAATCCTTTTGCTGTGTTTGTTGCGGCCATTTATTGGACAGCAAATGACTGTACCGCCATGGCCATTTAGCTGCCTGTGTTTAGCTAAATAACCAGAGCAGGTTTTCACACCCATACCTTATTACATACTGATTGATTGATGCTTTTTTTTTACGATGGAGTCCGAGATGGCCAGACCTCCCACACTCGCATCAGCACGGGAGAGAATTGCATTTAGCCAAGCAGCAGGTCCTAAATCAGTCCAATCAATACCCTTCTGCCGGGCTCTCCATCACGTGCCCGAGTAAATAATTCAAATGAGATAGTTAGATGCTTTGAAATGTAAAAGGAAGAAAGAAAATCTCACAGCGCGTTTTGCCTGCTCTTTACACCAACATCGTTTATCCTAGCCTCCAGGAACGGAGAATGTTTCTATAAATTCTGAAATTAAATCAATGACTGCTTGACAGGGTAAATTGAGATTTGGGTCTGGTTTGTTACACCAAGCCATTACATTAACATTAAATATTCAAAAGAGCTGAATCAATTCACAAAGGATTTAGATCTGGATCTTTTAGGTGTTGTAGCAGCACCAGCTGACTCTTTTGACATATTTGAAAAGGCCTCTAAATCATAATAGGCTGCCATTCTAATACGCGACAAAGATTCATTTGCCGAAGGGTATAAATAGAGCTCTAAAAAGCTTTGCGATTTTAATTCAGTGCTGCTTTTCTTTATGTATGAGCACTTTTGTTAAAGCTGAAGTAAGTCATTTCTGTCACTTGTGCCAATTTTAGCCCTTAAATAGGCCCTTACCTATTGAGATTTTGGCCCAGGATATCAGTCACAAACAGTGTTGGCAGTAATGCATTACAAAAGTAATGTATTACAGTAATGTATTACTTTTTCCTGTAACGCAGTAGTGTAAGGCATTACTAATACATTTTCAGTAATATTTTCCTCAGTACATGTTCTGTAACGCGTGTGATACAACAAACTTTTCGCTCGCAAGACATTAACAAATAAAAATACTGCAAGTAAGTTCTATTTCCTGTTCGTGGTTAGTGAACATATGCGGGTGTTGTCATTAATCTCCCTCTGGCTATTGGAACTTTTTTGCTTTGAACGCGGAATGACTTCTCAGCCTCTGAGCTCGAGGTCCGAGTCTATTGGCTCAGCCCGGTTCACAGTAGCGTTAAGCCCTGACGTGCAGTGGTAGAGCGACAAATAGATGAAAATGGCAGAAGACAGGACATTCACGAGATAGACGTACGTACATACGGCGTTATTTCACTAAAAACTGTCGTAAACACAGTTTTACAAGCAGGGGCGCCCCCGAGGGGTGGCCAAGGGTGGGAAAACTCTGGCCACCCCTGTGGCCACCCCAATATGATTTTGCTGTTGACATTATTAATTTATTTGTACTGCCAATATTTCAATTAATAAATAACATTCAGCCACTAAATTGTTGGTGCCACTGACGTAGCTGATTCACTACCTCTCCCCCTCAGCGCTGGTTCAACGCTGGTGAAAGTAAACTGACGCATGCGCGTAGAAAACCATTCCCGTGCGCCTCACGCACTCCTGTGTGAATCCCGGTTATTTACATGCACGCCGATAAAATACACGCCGCTCATGCGCCGTGAAACCGGAGTAACAGACTTACGTGTCTGTGTCAGCACGCAGCGAGTTTGCAAGTTGACTAAACTAAAGTTTATGTAATATGATGATGATGTAATCTGGGATCACCACAGCGTAATGAACTTATCCAGCACATGTTTTACGCAGCGGATGCCCTTCCAGCTGCAACCCATCTCTGGGAAACATCCATACACATTCATTCACTACGGACGGAAGGAAACCCGGAGGAAACCCACGCAAACGTGGGGAGAACATGCAAACTCCACACAGAAACGCCAACTGACCCAGCCGAGGCTCGAACCAGCGACCTTCTTGCTCTGAGGCAACAGCACTACCTACTGCACCACCGCGTTGCCCTGCAATATTTCAAGAGTAAATAATTAAATGAATTAAAACCATTTTCCATATTATTTCATTTACCAGAAACAAAAATATAACATTACACTGAATTCATTATTTTTTTTGTGCGCCACCCCAAGATTTGGTGCAGCCTCTTCTGGCCACCCTTAAAAAAAAGTTCTGGGGGCGCCACTGTTTACAAGTCGAGAGCGCATTCATGTAATCCTCTGTTGGTGGACAAAACTACTCGACCTAAAAATTTCTCGCAGTCGCACGCACTCGAAACACGACTGCTCACATGCGAATGATCTGCTCTCGCTCCGTCAGATGATGCAGACTTCCAATTTGTACCTCATGTTTCCTCTTTCTTTTGTGCTTTTGCTCTCCTCCTGTTTAATTGGTTATCCCAAGAATGTTGATATGGTTTATATTTTGCTACACTATTTAATAACAATACAGGAAAAACTAAGAGGTTAAGATAAAATTTATAATAAATTCTAGTGTTATTGAGTGTTAGATATACTGTTTTAGGTTAGTACTATTTAAAAGTTGTTAATAATGAATGCTTCAGCATACTGTAGGATTAAGAATAGTGAACTGATCAAATGAAATACAAAGTGTAGTTTTACTACAGTAAAGTGTGGTGAATTGTAGTATAATATACCCTATATTGTAAAAAAACTACAGCACTGTGTAATTTGTACTACACTTGTGTTACCATAGCAACTATTGTATTGCCAGATTAATTGAAGTACTTTACTGTAGTACTGTTCAAAACACTGTACATGACAGGGAAATGTCCTCCACAATTTCATCAGCAATGTGGAAGACAACAGAGACGTGTTCACTTTATTTTAGTTGAGATGATAAAATGGGATTGATAGTGAGATTTATATGAAGAGTGAATAGTACAGTAGGCTATAATACCTCATCAAGTTTTCCCCTATTTTTGATCACAGTTACATTTCTGCTTGCCTTAGTTATATTTTAGTTTAAGTGTTTTTTATTTGATTAGTATGGTGCACCTTTTGGATGTTTAATAAACGTTTTTAAAATAAAATGTATTCTTTACAGCCAACATCTATTCTAAGTGTTTGAAACTGGAAATTTCTCATTATATAACATACAGCCAAAAATGTTATTGTTTATTAGATTAAAAATGTAATATGTAAGTCTATTTTAGTATTTTGGTTATTGTTAATAAATAGTGTACTATAGGGCTGCACGATATTGGAAAAATCTAATCTTGCGATATTTTTTATTCTGCGATATATATTATGATAGGAATACAATTTACCTACTGTAGATGTGCTGAATAACTATTTGGAAAGAATTGATCATTTTAGATTGATTGGGATGATTCTGTAGGGGAGTGCATAAGAATAAAATATAAGAGACAATCAACAATCATAGACAAAAACAATAAAGAAAAAGATACAAAATAAATGAACAGTGTTTGTTGAACTATTCAGGTGTACAATAATTAAATAATCAAATGTAAAATACACTGCATAGTCTTCATTTTATAAACAATTAAATCGTTATCAATTTGTCAAAGTTACAAACCGTACAGTTTCTTAGGCCTCAATGCTATTAAAACCCTCACACAGATCACAGGCCTCAAAAAACACTTGTGAAATGAGCAATTATAATTCAGACTCCACGTTGCGTATGCTCGCGATGTGACTATTGCGAATGATCACATTGCGATATCGATGCTGAAATGATATATTGTGCAGCCCAAATGTACTAATATAAATCATATCAAAAATCAAAGTCTGCATATAATCCCAATTAGCGAGCAGTGTACTGAGTGCGCGTAAGAAAATTTGTGCGTGAGCAGTGCATATTTGAGAGAGTGAGAAAATGTGCACGCGAGCAGCGTATATTTAAGAGCTCACTAGCAGTTTTGTCCACAAACAGAGGAAATCGGTGCACGAGCATTATATTGAGAAAGCTGTTCATCATGCTCACTTTGTGCATGACAGTTTTGTGTTGTGAACCTGAACTTAAAGTAAATAGAATAATGGCAACAATAGGATAACATACATGTATGCCTGTTGTGTCTAATATGAATATAGTCAAGCTATTCACAGATATTGCCAGATAATCACTTTACCTCTACCATACTTTTCAACAGACTTAGTTCATTTGTGATTCTTATCCTTTCTTGCATTGTCTTGAGCCTACATGTTGCCAGTTATATACAATATATTGTTAGTAGCCTGGATAAGTCCCAGTCATTCTGCTACATCATATCGCTTTCTACTGGATGTAAAAAGCTCTGCAGAACATTTAGTCATTTTAGAATGTTAAGTTCTAATTCTGTAGTTATTTTGGTGAAATTAACTAAAAAGTAATATAAGAGTAATGTAACATATTACAATTTTGAGACAGTAATATTAGGCAAGGCAAGGCAAGGCAAGGCAAGTTTATTTATATAGCACATTTCATACACAGTGGCAATTCAAAGTGCTTTACATAAACAGGAATAAAAGAAACAATTATAAGAGAAATAAAAACAAACATAAAAATGGTAAGAATAAAAATAAAATAAAAGCTGATAAAATGTGTTATAAAAGAATTAAAAAGAAGAGAAAAACATAGTAGTTCGATATTATAGTGAAAGGGATTACTTTTAAATAATAGTAATAAGTAATCTGTAATGTATTACAGTTTGGAAGTAACTTGCACAACACTGGTCACAAACTATCACCCTCTCTCAATTTTATTTGGAATTAACCTTCTTCGCATTGCTCAATTTATAACAGTAATGTATTATGTGATGCCTCCAATAAGTGCTGAATGTATTGTGTAAACTCACATTGAAGATGACAATGATGGTAAAATGATTAGCTCATTGGAATCTTTCCAAGTTTAAAAAGGTAGCGAAATTTGCTTTGGTTAATTATTTTGTAATTGTTATTAGATACAGTCTGATATATATATATATATATATATATATATATATATATATATATATATATATATATATATATATATATATATATATATATATATATATATATATATATATATATATATATATATATGACGAGTTCAGATGCAAAAACCTCTAAATGCCATCTGAAATTTTGTCCTAAAATGAGCATTTGTCTCAGCCTCCTATGTTTATGTTCAAGTATTTCACTTTAGTGGCAATGAAAATAACTTATTCGTCACTATAAAAGTAACATTTCTTAGCCTACACACAAGACTCTGAGAAAATGTTTAAATTTAGATGAAAATATCAAACGGCGGGCAAAGTGGCGCAGTAGGTAGTGCTGTCGCCTCACAGCAAGAAGGTCGCTGGTTCAAGCCTCGGCTGGATCAGTTGGCATTTCTGTGTGGAGTTTGCATGTTCTCCCTGCGTTCGATGAAGGTAGATCTGACCAGTAGCTTGCCCTTGCAGAAAAAAAAATGTGGATATATGAGCCTCACTTTATGAAATGCCTAGAAAATATGGTTTTGGGTGATATAGATTTAGTTGGCATAGCCAGAAACACCCACAAAAACATCACATCCCTTTGTCGTGAGGGAAAACATCCCATTAGAATGAATTCATATACAGCACATCTGGAAAACCTGTACCAAACGTTGCTGTATGACCTTTGCACCTCTTATAAGTTTAAAATCCTGATATTATGTTTTATATTCTATGGTGATTGAGAGAGCTTAACATGCTGCAATTTAGAAAAAAAACGTGCAATTACAAAAAACACCAGCAAATTAAGAAAAGACCCTCATCCGTTTGACACCACAAGTGCTGCAAATCGTTACAGCGCAAACACATAAAAAAAAATGTGCTACATTTTCCCACAATGCAAAAAAACTAATAAAACATGCTGCATTTTCTCACAACGCAAACAATTTACAAAAACGCGCTGCATTTTCTCACAACACAAAAAGAACAGAACACAAAAGAAATGTTTTAAAGGGGCCAAAAAATATGACTGATTCCGCTGTGCCGTGACTATTGCTGCAGTGAAGTTGTAGGTGATCTCAGCCTGATCTCACGAGAAAACTTAAGTATTTTACGTTTTGACAGTTTAGTGGCTAATTCGTACGAATTTGTACGAGTTCAGTCGTACGAAATTGTACGATTTTAAAAAGGAGGCGTGGCACTTAACCCCACCCCTAAACCCAACCGTCATTGGCGAATGAGCAAATCGCACTAAATTGTACAAATTAGATCCTACGAATTCGTACGAATTAGCCACTAAATCAAAAAGTTACGAATTGCCGTGAGATTGTGTTGGTGATCTTTAAAAGGTGAGATTTTGTTTGTGTATTTTAACATTCTGTTTCCCTTGTCTTTTGTATTTTATTAGCCTAAATAACCATAACCTAAATAGCCGGGTCTGTCTCGTTTTAGGGTCTCTTTGTAACATTTCAGTTGTGTTCCGAGCTACTTGAAAGTGTTGTAAGTAAATGCAGTGCGTTTTCGTAAACTGCGTGAGAAAAAGCAGCACGTTTTATTTATTTGTGTGTGTTGTGAGAAAATCCAGCGCGTTTTATTCATGTGTTTGCATTGTGTGAAAATGTAGCACGTTTTATTTCACGAGGCTGTGAGGGCTGTCTATAAAAACTGGAGCACATGATTCACAGTGTTCCCTGAATTGACATGACATGTAAAATAAAAACGATACGTTGTAATGTGCTGTAATTGGGTTTTCTGGAAGGGTCCAAAGAATACGAAGATTTTAAGCTTCAGGTTAGGTTTTAGTGTTGGTTATGTCCCACATTATCTCGAGCTCTGGCTTCATATGAGACGATCGTGACTGCTGTAGTTGGTATTTATCTTCAGGAAATCACTGAAGGCATATATCATGTTATCATAACAATATAATGTGGCAATAAGATCGTAACTACTGTGCATTAACACCATGGCCATATTTATTTATGTATACGTTGTATTATGCATTTATTTATTTATGAAATTTAGCGGTTTTTATTTTAGCTTTTTTTTTTTAAAGCATGACTGTAAAACACGAACGCGGTTATAAATGTATTAAAACATATGCTTTTTTTGCTGTAAAAATTCGTAATAATGACAAAAAATACTAATTTGTGCATCTCCTTACTTTCGTGTGCAGCCATGCTGCTGTTGTAGATGGTGTATTCTGGGAAATTTTCATACTCCTTGGTTTTGAGAGTGGTTCTGAAAAAATCTCTGTTTCAAGGGCTATCTAGCCCTTCCCCTTAGTCCTACGTCTTCAAGATGAAGGTAATTGGAACACTCCTATCCCTTCACATGAACACGCAAAATGAGGGTTAGGGGTAAGGGTAAGGGCTTAGGGGTAGAATTGGGATTGGGCCTTAGTTTGTTTGGTTATGGTCAAGCTAGAAGTCAGTGTAAAAATGCATCCCTGCCAGATTATACTACAACTAACTCAGCAGTATATGAATTAATGGATAGATTATTGTGTGGTAGGGTTATTATTTTGAGGAGAAATGGTAGGTATTTTGATAAAGGGATGCTTAAACTGGGAGAGGTGTCAGTTTTAATTGTAAAATACCCATTTTTTGCCTCAACACCAGGTTAACACTGTTCATTTCCAATTGAGGGGGAAGGGTTGTTTTACGCTATGTCGTGCCCCTAGCAATGACATGACACAGACCAAGTCTATAAAGAAGGCTACTGTTCAAGTGCACAAAATGATTGAAGGAAGTCCTGCATATATTACTAGAGAAAAGTCTGTCAAAATACATTTAAAATGCTAATGGATGATTAAATAACTATAAATATCTTCAGTAATGTCTACTTCTGCTGACTGTATTCCCATTTATTTTAACAGATGCAGTGTGTTTTGTTTCTGACTAACTATGGAAACAAACCGAAGAAATTCCTGTGCTTCATGACTTTAACTTGCAGAAACTCCCACCAGGCAGGCAAGCAGACCCAAAAGATATTTGAACAGGAGAGGCAAGCGTCTGGGAGAGAACAGGAGGCGAGAATGCCCAAATGGCAGCCATTGTGAAATTTCCATTCTTATCTCAATGACAACGGCTGCGCTGCCGAGGTGGGAATCCCTCTATTTACACTCTACTTCCTCTCTCAGCAGGGAACTGTGGGTACTCATTACCCTCACAGGAAACCCTGTGCATTAGTGCACTCCCTCTGACTTCTGCCTCACAAACTATAATTCACTTCTTGTCTTGCTAGTGGCCGGTAGCTAAGTCTGTGTCAGTCAAAGTCACGCATAAAAAGTTTAGGATAAATGATAAAGTATTTTTATTTCACTATCTAGCTTGTGAGTTTCGGGAAAAAAAAATCTTTAGTATGGTCAGCTTTTGCTAACATGGGATGACTGGAAGGGTCTAAGCAGCTAATATGGCTAGCAGGCTAACAGATGCTACTGCAAAGGGGGAGGGGAACAGACGAGGCTAAAGCCAGGTTGCCTTGCTCCTGTGTTGGGAGCTTCCAGATCTGAGCCAGGCTTTTATTGTTTCACAGAGGCAACATATTCATGCAAGATGGATGGATGGGCTATTGAACAAATTAGCCTGGTTAGCTGTATACCAGGCTCTGTTTTCAGCTCTGTCTGTGATTCAAATTAGTTTTCAGATTATTCGAGACGGAAGGGGGTTTGCATTTGTGTAAAAAAAAAAAAGAAAGTACACACAATGTAAGAGGAAGCTGGGGGATTTTTTGTTTTTGCTCTGCTGCTGCACGCTGTGCTATTTATACTCTTACTTACTTAGTAATTTTGCCTTGTTTAACAATGCAAAATGGTGTATAATATTGACGAATAATATATATTTTTTTCTGATAGCTTTATGAAAATAAACGTAGAAGTAAAATGAAAAAAATATACAGTTGAAATAAAAAAGCAAGCTAATTTAAAGCAAAAAATGTGGTTCTTATAAGACCACTTCAAAGTAATTACTGGTTTTATCATTAATTGGTACACGTTTTGTGTAAAATGCTAAATTGTAGCCAAGACAAGACACTATATGCTAAGACAGATCATTACGCTCTTCAACTAGCAAACCATTCATGCAGTTACTTATACTGTGCTTCATAATATATTTATCTATCAAAATATGCTTAAAAACTGGTCTTTTACTCTTAGGTTAAGTTAACTTCAAATAGTACTAAGTAGTGACCTTTAGAAAATGTTGGAAATTGTAGGTCGTTTCTAATTTCGATCTCCTTTGTATTTACGTAATGCTTTAAGAATGAACATAAACATTTGGCAGTATATCACTCACATTAATTGTCTGTCCAACTTAAGTGTGTTCTTTAAAATATACATCTTATATTTAGCCTCTAACCAACGAGAAACCCTCCTCCGCTGTTGATATCTCATGCCCCCTATTGAAATGCACAGGTAGTGACATCAGTGCCTCTCGTTCATATCCTCTCAATTCCATATCACTTGCTCGAACTCACCTTTCCACCTCAACCCCCTCCTCAAGTCAGACGCCGGCTATTGATTCACCGGATTGATCCTGGACTCCGTCCATCTGCTCTCGGCCTGTGTCTACAAGTCCGCCAGGCCTCCCGGAGAGCAGGCCCGCCATGCCTGGGACAGCTGGTCCTGATAACCAATCTGTCTTTTGCAGGCTTTTTGTAAAACAAGATACCGGGCAACCAGATACCTTGAATTAATACATGAAGCTCTTGGAGGAGGGGGTGTTGTTGGGGGCATGCGCAAAGAAACAGTTGGTTCTTTCAGACCTGGTACAAAGCATCCTTTCAAGGGCCATTTCAAGGGCAACAAAAGCCAATGGAAGGCTCTACTAGCAGGTCTTCTTTCAATGGAGTTAGTGGCGGTAAAGTCTACTATGAGATACTGGTTGCTGTATTGAACAGGGATGTTAAAAGATTACGTATTTTACGTAAAATATGGAGTCAGGTGAAATTGAAACTTATTTGGCTTAACATCTGATTTGATTTCACACCAGAACTGAAGCGAGTGATTGTTTGACTGAAAGCACTAGATTTTTGATAGGGGTCCATGATATTTTAAGTTAGTGTGAACTTGATGTTGTTGAGACATCATGAGGGGTGAGGCTTAGTTAGGCAGAAAATGCCAAACTAGCGTCAACAGAGAAGGACCGCCAATCCAAACGTGAGAAGAAATGATCAGATTTGATTAAAGATTACCAAAGCAAGTTTTTTTTCCAAGGGATTAACTTGCATGGATTATTTGCTCACCTAAATGTAATGTGTATTTATATAGGGAATTTATCGTGTATGGCCATACTCAAAGCGCTTTACAATCATGAGGGGGGGGGGGGGGGGGGGGGTCTCTCCACACCACCACCAGTGTGCAGCATTCACTTGGATGATGCAACGACAGCCACAGTACAATGGCACCAATGCGCTTACCACACACTGGCGATTGGTGGATTGGAAAGACAGTGATACAGTTAATTCAGTAGATGGGGATGATTGAAAGGCCATGATCGATAAGGGCTGATGGAGGGAATTGGCCAGGACACCAGGGATACACCCTTAATCTTTACGAGGAAGTGCCATGTGATTTTTATTTTTTTTATGACCACAGAGAGTCAGGACTTCAGTTTAACGTCTCATCTGAAAGACGACGCTCACTGAGTATGGTGTCCCCTTCACTATACTGGGGCATTAGGACTCCCTCAGACCGCAGGCTGGGCACTCCTGCTTGCCTCACTAACACCACCTCCAACAGCAACCTATTTTTTCCATGTGGTCTCCCGTCCAGGTACTGACCAGGCTCAGCCCTGCTTAGCTTCAGTGAGTAGCCGGCCTTGGGCTGCAGGGTGATATGGCTGTGGCAAAAAAAAAAGTGCAATATAAAATAAAAACTGTAAATTTTGTGTCACACAGACTTTAAAAGCAATCTATATTGCGATAAAGATGAATGCGATCGAGTCATATGCAATCGAGTAAAGCATTGTGTTCTATTACATGTATGCATAGTGTTTAATTGTTCTGTTCATTTACTGTGAATCAAACTGCTTCAAGACACTGAAATGCTGCATTATGCCTTGCATAATTAATGAACACAGTTCACTGCTTTACGCTGAAGCTAACAGCATGAAAACAATGAAAGAGTAATACAGTTTTATTTGATTTGTTTAAGGACTCCTCCATCCCATTCTCCAATTTGGCCACCAAGTACATTTTTGATTTGAGGATTAATAGGATCCATTCCTCAATGATGCAGCAAAGATCTTACTTGTTTGACAAATATTTGCTTACGTAAAAGAACCCCACCCAACCCCTAAAAACACCTGCAGTAACAGTGCAGGGAGGTAACAATGAACTGCAGCGTCATAGAGTTCTGTCAAGCCTGATCTATAGCCTGGCAGATGCTGTGCACACAAGGTATAGGTGAGCCAGACAACAAGAGCAAGCATTTTTGCAATGCACTGACTCTCAGCAGAGAACACACAGGCAGCGGCTGTTTGTACTTGTCTGGGATCCAAGACGGGTGTGGAGAATATTGGAGGAACGGGGAACAGGCTGAGTCCTGATGGGAGCTGAGATAGACGTTGGGGTTACAGTGTCTAGAGGGTCAAAAGGCGAGCAACCTGAGATCGATGGCAACCCTTGAGATCAATGACTGTTCCTGACTTGGGTCAGCTGGACGCATTTGCCCCCCATTTAACCCTCCAAGATGGCAAAGACGTCACCTGTTCCTAACCTTGTATTTTGTACCAACTATATGGCTGTGAACACATTGCAGATAAATACAGTTGTCACTTCTTTAGTCTCCTCTATTGCTTAGCCTCTTCTTGAACACTCAAAGTTTGGTTATATAAGGCACAACCACAAGCTACAACCAAATTAATTACCAACAATTATATTTGTAATGCCATCTTACCACTATTTTTCCCCAGGAATTTCACAGAAGCACGTGTAATGAGTCCTTTTTTATACATACATATACGGTACATTTTTGTTAGAACCGCAATAGGATTCAGTGCTCAATACATGAATAGATCCTATCAAGTTCATCAATGATCTTTCCCTTCACTGTGTAAAAGCAAAAACTTGTGTTAGCTGTACTTCTTTGCCCCCAGTTTAACCTGCTAAGATGTTTCTAACCTTGTCCTTCACACATGCTCTATAGCTGTGTACACAGGCTGCATTCTCTAGTCACCCAATGCAGTTTTTGGTTTGAGGATCTTAAGAACTTTAACATTTCTGAGTGATTCCTGAAACCTCTCAGTTGTTTGATGATGGATGGCACCCCCTGAAGTCAATGAGTGTCCCTGACACTGCCAAAAACTTGGGTCAGCTGGACTTCTTTGCCCTCCGTTTAACCTTCCAAGACGTCACCTGTTTTAAACCTTGTCCTTCGTACTCCCTATACTCACTACTCGCTATAGCCATCTCTTCTGATGACTTAATTTCATTCTGTGCACTAAAAATGTAGTTAAAAAAAACACATACCAAAGTGTATTCCTAAAAAATGTAGATACTACAATCAGAGTTTCCTTAAAATCATGTAGCTTTCACATAACCCAGCTGAAACTGTTTATTAAAGCATTGAGTCATGCTTTTTACATCATCCTATTTGTCACTTTTGGCACAAGGTATATTTTTGATTCAGTGATCACCAGGCTCCACTTCTCAACAATATCTGCAATGTCATCATTGTTTGATCATTGGCAGCATTTTAAGACCAGTGAATGTCCCTGACACCGTAAAAGACAAAACTTCAGCTGAACCTGTTTGTTGCCGTTTAACTTGACTAGATTGTAAAGACGTCACCTGTTCCTAACCTTGTCCTTCACACATACTCTATGGCTACATACACAGTGGGACAATACAGTTGTCACTTAGAGTGCCTATGTTATTCATAGTTTGTGACAAGCACAGGAAATGACACTACAGACCTGAATGATGCAATGAAATATATTTTTTTTGCTGAAGAGAGATTTATTTTAATACTTAATCATAAAATAGTAGGGGTGTGACAAGATCTCGTATGATGAGATCTCGCTAGGTTTCTTGTCAAGGTTTCTTGCGAGATTTCTTGTTGAGGTGAAAAGTTGACTTGTGATGTTATGATAGGAGTGGAATCAGCATTGGAGGCAGAATTGGATTTGAACTGCAAATCGAGTGTTGCACCTGGCAACCCAGGCTGGCATCAGAGTTGCACATGTCACTTGGTTGCTTGGGCTAGTGTGCTGCAACCGCTTTCGTTTTTTAAAATTTTTTATTTTTTTTTTTACAGTAGTTCAGTGGCTGCCGCAGCCAACATAGGCTACAACTTCATAAACTTCATAGGCTTAAAGTCATAATCGTCGTAAACACAAATGGAATTAAGACGTGGAGTATTCCTATTTTAGTCACATTATTAAAGTGCTGTACCATCATGTAAACACCGCAATCAAACTATTACCATCGTTTAGATAATTCATGTGAAACTATACAGGGGAGAAGCCAGTCAGTAGAGTTTATACCTAAATATAATTTTTGCATGTCCTTTGCGGTATAGAATTCATTAAAATAGAAATACCATTCATTACAATTTACATTTCAATTTTCATTCATTACAATTTTTTTTAAAAAGCCCCTAAATTGTTTTGCAGTTTGTTTGTTTTTTTTCTTCGTTGAATAAATGACAATTTCGTAAAAATAGTGTAAAAAATTATGTCTCGTTCTCGTGAAGCCAATCTCATGCGTTGTTTCGTGGAGTTAGCGTCTTGTCTCACCCCTATAAAATAGGTAAAGCATTCCTTTAGTCGTACATCTTGGAACAGGAATAGCTCATGGATATTACATTCAATTAGGAACCACTAGAAATCCTATCAACCATATAGCAATGTGCTAAAAACATGCAAACTACTATTCAAACAATATACTATGGAAATAAAATAGTCAAAAACTTTTGATCACCTTTAGAAGCATATGTTGATTGTAAATAGTTCATATGAGTGCCTTTCAGCTTTTGTATCTCGTAGTACCACCCCAGTGACAGTTTCTTTTTTCTAAGAGTGTAACAACCTAACATAGCTAAATTTCTCTGGCCCAAACAATCATGTTTTGCTTGACCCACATGCCACAGTGAATTATGATATATGACTGAACCAAGTCTGACTTCCAAACAAGTACCAAACATGGACCATATCTTGGTCAAGTCTCAGCCACGTTAATAACTGGACCTGATATGGGCCACATATTTTGGCGTGTCACGATTGCAATGAAATCGATAAACCCATGAAGCATTACGCTTTAGGCATACTATGCTTTTTCTCAAAGCGACCTGATTGGTAAATGTGGGTCAAGACAGGCCAAACTGTCAATTTTTAACATCTGGCCCAAATAATACATTTTACATCTGGCTCAAATCTGTGTGCCACCTTAAAGATAGTGCCACCTCTGCCAAACCCAGGCCATGTTTGGCCCACATGCTGTATGCCAGTGCCGAATGAATGCCTGCAGTGCCAGCTTTATGCCAAATCTGGGCCATGATCTGTCTATATTACTTCCTAAGTTGAAGTTTTAAGAATTATAAATATTTTTATCCACATTTAGTGCAGTGTAGCATTGTGCCTTGGATAGTTGCTTGTTAACATCTACATAAAAACTTGATGTTATGAGGTTATGCCTGTAACTGTAACCAACATTTCTAAGTAACATGCATGCAGTCAGCCGAGCCGTTTTGCATGAACTGAACTCGTTTAAATGTCATAGGCAAAAGGGTGTATTTCTGCTAAAGCTATGCAGCCATTTGGCCTTCTGTGTTAAGTTCAAAAGTAGCTTCTATTTTAATCAAGTATACAGACAGCTGCGCCTCAGTGTGCTCTACAAGTTGTATAACTTCCGACTAAAATCGTCTGACGTGCTGACAGTAAACACTAACTTTATGGGAACACACCCTATCGCAAAACATTACACTAGCCAAGCTAGCATAACATTTGTGAACAATCCTAAAAGCTAACGCGGATTTGACTGCTGTGATGCTTTCAAGGATACAGCTCGATAGCAACAGAGGGCTAGCGAATTCGGAAGGAAAACAGCAAATTTGCTTTGATTTCGAGGAAATGTCATTAAGGCCATGTTAGCGAGTTAGCATGCGAGCACACACCTGTGAATGTGGGTGTACGCTTGTGACACTGATGAATGGCTCTTCGAAGGCACTGTAAAAGCACAATTAAGATTCCATCAGGATAAAGGTAATGGTAAATTATGTACATTAACGAGGGTCCGGGCTCATCCAAACACGCCAGCACACACACACACACACAAAAAACCCCAGAAAGGCCACTCCTCTGAATGAGAAGGTATGCAGCTCTGAATTGATTAGGTAATGTGTTGTTTTTGCATGTGTGCACGAATGCATGCATGCGTATATAAGAGAACACTTTGTCCTCATTATTTTGCTTGTCACTTGCTCTATGTATTTTGCCAAAGGCTGCGAGTTTACTTCAAGAAACACATTTCATATTATGGCACCTCGTGGAGCGGTGTGTGATCAGTTTTTCTGTGCGGTAATTACAGAATTGACAGCTAGTCGATCTTTTTTTTTTATATTATTTATTTGCAACATACTCAGATGAATGTATTCTAAACAAATATATGACTCAGGATTTAGGGTTTTAGGGAATTTATCGGAAATGTATCAGGGCGGTCTGGACTCGACACTTGTTAGTTAAAATGAATAACAAACAACCGTCCTAACCTCTTACCCTTACGGTCTGGTTTGTTTAAAAGAATGCACAAACATTTACATGCGTCATCATGCTTCTTGGGCAGGGTGTTCGTTTTAGCCTCGGATCGTCAGGCACGTGGATGGTTTTAGCAACATGTTTGCCTGAGGGTTCATTCTCCCCCTTTTATTAAGAAAACTGGTAGGAAGAACAGGGTGTGGATGGAAAGAAAAGGAAGAAACCCCTTCACAGATGTATATTTAAGATGTTCTCTACATTTGCAGTGGTGTAGTTATGTTTATTCTGTCATGTGCTGCCAGTCTTGCATCATTTTCTGTAAAGTTGCATAATATTTCTGAGGTGTTTTTTTTATTTATTATATAATGTTTTTTAAGCTGCAGTCTGAAGCCAAAGCTTACTTAATTTGAGTAGTTTTATGGTACTTTTAAAAGAAAGGTTTCATGTTCAGTTCAACAAATCAACAAAAAATCTATCTGGAAGCAGCTACATGAGTTTCCACATTGGTGCTGGATGGTTTATACAAGTTTTATTTTGCTGCCAGGCAGCACGGTGGTGCAGAGGGTAGCACAATCGCCTCACAGCAAGAAGGTCGCTGGTGCAACTCAGGCTGGTTCAGTTGGCATTTCTGTGTGGAGTTTGCATGTTCTCCTCATGTTCGCGTGAGTTTCCTCCAGGTGCTCTAGTTTCCCCCACAAGTCCAAAAACATGCAGTATAGGTGAATTGGGTAGGCTAAATTGTTAATAGTGTATGTGTGTGAATGAGTGTATGGATGTTTCCCAGTGTTGTGTTGCAACTGGAAGGGCATTTGCTGTGTAAAACATATGCTGGATAAGTTAGCGGTTCATTCCGCTGTGGTGACCCCAGATTAATAAAGGGACCAAGCTGAAAAAAAATTTATGAATAAATGAATTTTAGCTACCAAAGAATAAATAAATAAAAATACTTGGAGCAGTTGTAAAATGTAAAGAAATAAAATAATTTCTGTTAGGTTTAAGAGTATTACGATGCTATTTTAGTTTATTCATTTTATAATATAAGAAATATTTTGTTGATAAGAATTGTGTGTACATGGCCATACAAACTAATGTTTTGTTATTTTGCTGCATAAAGTTAAGTTAAGTTAAAATATAAATGTCAGTTTTCTGAAAAAAATTGTCTTAAAAAAATGGAAGTGCCTTGACAAATATCTAGTAAAATATTATTATTTACTGTCATCAAGATAAAATAAATCAGTTATTAGAAATGTGTTATTAAAACTATTATGTTTAGAAATGTGTTGAAAAAAATCTTCTCTCCATTAAACATAAATTGGAGAAAAACATAAACAGGGCGGCTAATAATTCTGACTTTAACTGTATAGCAGTTTATTGCATTTTTAAAAATAACTTATTTTTATTGCAGTACTTTGTTGTTTATTTTTCATAAGTGTAAGTATGTGTGTAAAAATATTCATGTAACTTTTTACTTATCTTAAATCATCATCAACTCCCAATCTAGTCCAGACCAGCACAGCAACAGCAAAACTAAGCTAACCCAGCTCACACGGCTTTTCCAGTGAATTTTGTTGACCTTCTTACTGCTTCTTATCTTAGTTGAAAAAAAAACCCATAGGCAAACCATCATGCTAAGCACAGCAGATACAGGTCTTTTCAGTAGAGACATTTCCACCCTTCACGTTTGACCTATGAGCGGACTGTTTCGAGAACGCACAGCGGCTCAAGTATGGTGGCAACCTCTCCGTCTCCTGCCACGTGAGTGATGCCCTTGCGCTGCTGGAATCAATTTGGTGAAGCACTCGGAGGCTTCTGCTGTGTCAGTGTGTGGGGGAGCCAGAGAAAGACGTATTGACATGCTCTCTCGATAGTTCGCACATAATCCCGCCTGCCGTCAAAAGTGCTGATCACTGCGACATCTGACGGCACCACTACTTGACCCTCGCCATTTGTCATTAGCATGGGTTGTTAGGAGTCGTTGCTGGGCAGAGTTTCCGGGCAGCTTATTAGCCTCTTGTTTTGTTTAGCAGGTCATTATGCTAAAAACTGGACACTCTGGACAAGAACCACAAATGCAGTGTGTAAAGGCGAGATCTTATTATGGTGGCTTGAGAAAGCCAACATACTGTCATACTACATACATTTATTCTTCTTCTTCAGTCTTCTTCTTCTGAGACTAGTTTTTTATAAGCATCTCCTCCTAGAATGTTCAAGCTACATAAACCAAACTAACACCAAACCTCCAAACTGGTCTGACTCGGGTTGCTATATCTGTTTCAACTGATCTGACTTTCGGTTTTCCGAAAACTGACCCAGAAAATTCAAAAAAGTCCCATTGACTTAACATTGGACCAAAATTTGGACCTCATAACTTTCCACCACACTGTCATACAGATTTAAGGTTGGGCTCATTAAACTCAGATTACCAATCTGCCAATCACTGATGACCTTTCAACTTACTAGACAGACCCTAGCAACCACTTTCTGTACCCTAGCAACTGTCCCTTAGACTTCCATGGTAAAAAAACTGCCGTGGACTTTATATTGGACATACTAACAACATACCAATACATACTAGCTATATACTGATCCATACTGGAAACATACTAATCATACTAGAAACATACTAGCAATATACCAATGCATACTCTAAACATACCAGCAACATGCTAATTCATACTAAATTCAGGCTAACAACATGCTAGTTTATTCTAGAAACATGCTAGCAACATGCTAATTCATACTAGAACCATATTTCAAACTAGAACCATACTAATTTATGTTAGCATCTGCCTAGCAACCACTCAGAACACCTTAGCAACTGCATAGCAACCACTCAGAACACCTTAGCAACCACTTAGAACACCCTAGCAACCACTCTGAACACCCTAGCAACCGCTTAGCTACCACTCAGAACATCTTAGCAACAACATAGAGCACCCTAGCAATGCCTTAGCAAGCACCTAGCAGTCACTTAAACACCCTAGCTACCGCCTAGCAACTCCTTGGCAACCACCTAGAACACTATCGAAGAGCAATGCCTTAGCAGCCACTCAGAATGCCTTAGCAGCCACTCAGAACACCCTAGCAACTGCCTAGCAACACCTTAGCAACAATCTATCAACCACTCTGAACACCTTAGCAATGCTTTAGCAACCACTTAGAACACCCTAGCAACTGCCTAGCAACACCTTAGCAACCACAGAAAACACCCTAACAATGCCTTAACAACGACCTAGAACACCCTAGCAACCGCCTAGCAATGCCTCAGCACCCACTCAGAACACCTTAGCAACTGCCTAGCAATGCCTTAGCAACCAGTCAAAATACCCTAGTAACGCCTTAACAATCACCTAGCAACCACTCAGAACACCCTAACAACCGCCTAGCAACACCTTAGCAACCACTCAGAACATTCTAGCAACACCTTAGCAACCACTCAGAACATCCTACCAACCACCTAGCAACACCTAAGAAACCACTCAGAACAATACTATATCCATCACTAGCAAAAAAAACATGCCAATCCATACTAGAAACATGCTAACCTGTATGTACTTCTCTATCTATGCCAGCGGTCAAATGTTCTAAAAACTTTCAGTTATTTAAACTTTAAAACTACTTCAGAATTTCAGACGAGGCTTTCTCAAGCCACCATAAAGTTTGTCTACGCCCTTTAGTTTTCTAGCTGTTTGTGATATACTTTCAAAAATTCATACCGCGATATTAATAAAGCCTACAAGGTTTCCGCAGGGTCTTAAAATGTTTTAAATCTCAAAAACTAATTTTTGGGTCTTAAAAACTCGTACATTTATCGAAATATTGCCTTGTAGGTCTTAAATCATTTTAAACAGGTCTTCATTTTCCTTTGTTTATGTAAAGCTACCCAATCGATCAAACACACATCCCTTCACCAACAATAAAACCTTTAGCAAAACCCCATTTATAACTAATTTATAACTTTATTTATAACTAACTATATTTATAACTCTATTCTAAAACTAAACTAATATTATAAAGTCTGTTATGCTTACATTTAGTTTATTAAAGTTGTAAGATTTTTTTGTTACGTTGAAAAAAATTACACAACTAGGGTCTGCTTGATTTGACACATTATTTAAAATATGTGGCTAAGAAAAAACTCATTAGAATTTTATTATTGTATTTTTATTATTTACCATGCTTTGTTGTTTTTACTTTCTTGTAAGCGCTTTGGGTTTTAGAAAAGCGCGTTATAAATAAAATATATTATTATTATTATTATTATTATTATTATTATTTGTTTAGAATTTGTTTCTTGATGTAATTAAGATGGCAAGTAATTTTTTTTCTGCTGGCCCATTAAAAATCCTTAACATTCAGCCCTAATTTCATTCTTGAGGGACTTAAAACGATTTCAAAAAGTCTTGAATTTGACTAGGTGAAACCTGCAGAAACCCTGCCTGTAACACAATCTGAATTACAGATTGGAACTGGTTTGGTTTGTCGAGTGCAATAAATAATATGTCTGTGCCAGGAATGAATGTACTACAGCAGCACATTTATCACCGCTAATACAACACAATCTCACAGCAATTCGTCACTTTTTAATTTAGTCGTATGAGTTAATCTCATTCGTACAATTTAGTACGATTTGCTCATCCTCCAATGATGGTTGGGTTAGGTGCCACGCCTCCTTTTTAAAATAGTACATTTTCGTTCGACTGAACTTGTATGAATTCGTACCGATTAGCCGCTAAACTGACAAAATATAAAATACTTACGTTTCCTCGTGAGGTCAGGTTGGGTAATAATATAAATAATAATAATAATATAAATAATAATAAGGTAAATATGTCAACGTTAACAACCCCTGATCTGGGGTGGGTGATAGTTTAACTTGTGGTTGAACTATCAAATTGTGATTCATTGTTCGGGAATACATTTAAATTTCAAAAATTGGATTTGTTTTCTGTTTTTACATTTTTATTTATTTATTTATTTATTTATTTATTTATCCAAATTGAGTTGAGTTGATGTGAGTTACAGTTGTAATAAACGATCAGCTTGCTTGCTTTATTTGTGTTTTTTTTTCATCCATAATTAATTGAAACATTGAGACATTTCTTTTCTTTTACAAATATTAATTGAGAATGTTCCATATTTTTGTCTACTATTGTAAAACAAAGGTAAACAACTCACAATATCAGATCAAGTAAGAGATATGGCCATGCAATGATGTGCAAAAATCATTTTCAGTTATTTGTTGTGAATATAATTACATTTGGTTTCAGAATAATCAGAAATTATTTGATCTACTTTTACAGTTTTTGACATTTATACTGAAAGTCATGCAAAAATGGACATACCTACAGTACAGGAAGGCCTACTTCTTAAATATAAATAAAACCATTATTGCTGTGTATATGTTTTGATTTCCCAAGCTTTGGAAATTTCACTTGGAAATCATAAATGTCACGTTGTTCATGAGCTATGGCGGCATTCAAAATGGCATAAATGTTTTCAGAGCAAGGCAGCATAATTGTCAGTGTGAAAACCGTTAAAACTGAACTGTACTAAAATAATTTTGGGAGCAAATTGCACACAATGTGAAACAAGACATTTCAAAGTGGATGATGAAGTGTTCAAAAGGCAAAGGGCATAGGGTGAATAACAGTATAGAACACAGCCAGGATCTATGCCTCTAACTACATGTCTAGAAGTGTATTTCCAACCACACAAGTTTGCAAAGCTGTTGCAAATGTTTGTTGGAACTAGGCATGGGCCGGTATAAGATTCTGACGGTATGATAACCGTGGATAAAACTATCACGGTTTCACGGTATTACGGTATTGTGATTATTGCTCTAAAATATGTTCTTTTTAAATGTCTGGGTAAAAGAACAGAAACTTTTTCCCCTTTGAACAAAATCTATTTTATTTTGAGCAACGTTTAAAATATTTTGTATCAGTAAACATGTCAAGGCAAGGCAAGTTGATTTATATAGCACATTTAAGTGGCAATTCAAAGTGCTTTACATAAACAGGAATAAAAGAAACAAGTATAAGAGAAATCATTGACTTCTGCTGTCTTCATTAGTTCCAAAAACACGAATTCCTTTACAGTTTAAAATCATCTTTGGATACATTTTCTGTTGGAGATTGTGTTGTCCTAAAAAAAAGTAAATAAAAAAATCTTACACATACCTTAGGAGCGGTATTGCAGAAAAATTTTAACGGATTTAAAACCTTGACCTTTCCAAACCGCGGTATACCTTGAAAACGGTTATCGTCCCATGCCTAGTTGTAAAAATAGATTCGGGAAACACTGAATCACTGAACTACAGTGCGTTCATAATGACGCAACTTGTGATATTTGTTGGTTAACAATGGTTTTGGGAAACACACCCTTGATTGGTTAATTACATATTGTCTGAATTGTATTGGTTGTGCCATGTTTTTAAAAATGTGACACTCATGGCGCAAGACAACACAAAAACAAAAGCCATCACTGCAGAAATAATTTTTTAGGCTAATTACCATCCACTTGTTAAGTCTTGACGTGTGAAATACTGTTTCTGGGTCCAAGCCGATACTCATTTGAATTGAGAAAATATTCGTTTATCACGAAGTGAATTTTAAATAAAATCAAAGGAGTACACGACAGTCTCTGAACTTGCTGCATCATAGACACCAATATTTGAACAATTTATAATAAATTAATCACTTTCTGGCCATCAGATATTAGGCATGGATATGTATATATTGTGATCGTTATTTTCGATAGTGTTACATCGCTTTGTAAACGTTTATTATTATTATTATGTTGAATTGAGAAAGGCCCAAATTTGGTCAAAATGTGCCTTCTGCATTCAAGATTTAGGCTATATCTCCTCATGCCAATGGAACTTATCATTTTTGAGTGAAAAAAAAAAATGTAAAAAATTGCATTTTAATAATCCGTGTATATAAAAAAATTATACAAGCCCCAAATTTGGCCAAAAGCTGTGATCTGCATTAGATTTTGTTGCTATATCTTTTCAGGTTTATCAGACTTATAGTTTTCCAATAAATCATTTTTAAGCATTATTATTCTCCTCAAATATGGCAAGACATAAACTCCATGACTTAAACTCCATATTTTTTACTCAAATGGCAAGCCATTTTTACAAAAGTCTCTTTTTTACTGACTCATGCTAGCAAAATGGCACTTCCTGTGTACTAAGTATGGTAACAATGATAACCCAAGTGCTAATAACGATTAGCTACATGCTATTAATGATTATCTAACTGCAATAACATATTCTAGAAATGCCTACTAAGTATTAGCATTTGATCAAACATGTACACGAGCGTTGCCATTTAGCAACTGCTTAGCAACCACCTAGCAATGCCACAGACATTTTTGCAACTGCCTAGCAACCACTAAACAAACCGCTGTGCTTCCTGCCAACTGCCATTCCCAGTCCTAGCGAAGTCACATTGGCTTTCTCAAGCCAACATCAAAGTTCGTCAACGAACTTTAGGTTCTAGTTACCATTTGTTGAGTCTCCCCATTCAGTTTGATAGAGCGCTTGGACCTGGAAGCTACTTCACGTTACACTTTAACAAGCGGATTTTTTGAACGTAATAGAAGAAAACATACAGAATTAAGGTTTCACTTTCACGTTAATTCAGAAATTTGCTAGCCATTTCTGAGTGAAAATTGTTTTCTACACCAATTTTTTCCCGCCTAATTTATAGCAAAAATTCGCTGCAGTCAAATTAATTGTGTGTATCTTCTACACTAGATTATAGGGTGGTCCGGCTGTCACTGCGGTTTCTCATAAGTGCCATTGTCGGCGCTTGCGGTCTCATGGGTACTGATATTTCTGGCTGTTAAAGTTTCTGTGGATCATGACTGTGTCTGTGGCTTTTCAGAGTCCCTGTTGTGTGGCTGGACCGAAACCCAAGAGAAATCTACTGTAGTGTTGAAGAAGACGGAGAGAATGCTATGCAATTAGCTTCTGGATCGCTACACTATAAATACATAGCATGCATTAAGTGTCCTGTTAACAAGATCAACTTAATATTTTTAGCTCAAGGAAATACTCTATCATCACTGCGTGCCTCTGAGCAAGAATCTTTACACAAATTGATCCGAGGGGACTGCCCATGCAATTAGCATAATATGAGTCGCTTAGGATATAAAGCGTCTGCTAAATGACAAGTAAGCACCTAAGGGTTATTACTTGTATAATAAGAAGCGATGAGTGCACTCAGGGAACTCTGTGCATGGTTCGTACTGAGAAAATTACCCAGGCTGAAGGCTTTTTTTTCATACATGTCACTGTCTCGTAGCATACAGTTAATGACAAGTTAGCATGCTATTGTTTGCTAATATAGGCCTATAGATGTAAACACAATGGTTTCCATGTCAGATATAAAATTGGCTCACATATAAGATGGTTACAGGGACTCTCATGCTTTCTTTCTAGCGAAGTTAATAACAAGCTAACCAGGCAGTTATTCTAACCCATTAGGGTAACCACATTTCTGTGGAATATGGGACAGACACGCTGCCATCCCCCATCATAAAAATAGGCTATTACAAAAAACTTATTCTCAAGGCTGATACATATAATTCACATTAGACATCACGAAATCTGCACGCGCAGAAATCCGCAAGTAAATACATGGTTGAGTCTATGTATTGTGTAAATGTGTGTAAATTTATATTTATTCTGTTTTTTTAAATAAATTTCACTAATATTATTGTGATCTAAATAGTAATATTAAAATGTTCATATGATTTATTTACAATAAAGTTTGTAAAGTCATATTTTCTGTCTTTCAGTAGATTTATTATAGGAGAGACTTGCTTTGTTTACCAAATAAGTAGATCTAATTGGATTTGAATTGCAAACATTAAATAAAAGTTACAAATGTGTTATTTTTTATTTCCTATATTAAGTTATTTGTTATGATACTCCAAAAACCATTCCGCATAAATCCACAGATTTTTTTACAAAATTCAATGCAGAAATATGGAAAAATGTCTGCAGATTCCGTCTGGCCCTGGACATCACTAACAAGTATGTAAAGAATTGATTATTTTAATTTGATTGGGATAATTCTTTAGACTACGTCGAATAGTTCGGACTGCTGAGCGAATCACTGGTACAACCCTTCCTACTCCCCAAGAACTGTACTTATTCAGAGCGAGCAGAGGGGCTGCCAAAATCACTCTGGACCCCTCACACCCAGCACACTGCCTCTTTGAACTTTTACCTTCTGGTCGACGCTACAGAGCACTGCGCACCAGAACAGCCCGACACAGAAACAGTTTCTTCCCTCAGGCAATCCATCTCATGAACACTTGATGATAATTATTGTGGAACAAACATCACTACTTGGGATACACTTTTATACACATATACACTTATTTAACCACACACTTTACATGCCAATTTGCACATAACAGCTGCACATATAACATTGTATATAGTAATATACCTGTACATACACTTGTCAATTTGTATATTTGCATTCACTACTTACTTGTATTTTTAAAAAATATATTTATTATCTGTTTTTTGTCCTGTCTCTATTATCCTGTTGCACTGTAGAAGCTCTGTCATGAAAACAAAATCCTCGTATGTGTGAACATACCTGGCAATAAAGCTCTTTCTGATTCTGATTCTGATAATTCTGTAGGGGTGTGAATCTTCCTTAAAAAACACACAAATGAACAGCATAATACAATAGAGCAAATGGAGAAAATTAATTCACAGTGCTTTTTGGTTTTTGGTTAGTCTAACAGTAAAGATAAAAATAGGAAGGCCTCAAATTTACATAAACAACCAATACATAAAATAAATGTCATGTATTACACATGTTCGCAATATGTATTTGGAATAAACCATTATTGCCATGATGATAATATTGCAATACTGTGCAGCCCTACTGGAAATGTGATTGGATGGTGGTTTTGTTCTGTAAAATATGGCATGTCAAGTTTTGGCTACCACTGAAGACAGAAGACAACTACTACCGCTGGTCACACTTTATTTTGATGGTCTGTTTGTTGAATTTAAGTTACATTGCATCTACAGGCCAACTAATTCTCATTAGATTATAAGTAGACTGTTAGGTTGGGGTTAGGGTTAGTGTAAGTTGACATGTACTTGCACAGTTTCTTATAGTCAGTTAAATGTCTGTTGAAGGAGCAGTATCAGCAGATAATAAGCAGACAGTCTACTAATACTCAAATGGACCATCAAAATAAAGTGTTACTCTATCACTCAGCAATGAAGGAATTCTAGTAAAAGTGAAAATCAAGATATATTTTTTCTTGGGGCTTAACATGCCAAAACAAGCATGACTGTAAGATCCATAATTTGATTTAATATAATATATTAATATTGCTCAAATTCATGTACAGTATACACATGTTGATATGTTTAGTTGTGTACATTCGCTGTTTCACTCCTACTCCTTTGTTTGTAATGGTTTGCTCTGCCTTGTTTTAAAGGGAAGATTTAAGATGAGTCTATTATGTCTCCAGAATGTGTCTGTAAAGTTTGAGCTCTAAACACTCATCAGATTTTTTATTATACCTTTCAGAATATTAGAATTTTTTGATCTAAACACATTGTAGCTGTTTTTTTGGTCTGTTCCTTTAATGCTAGTTCTCCCGTTCCCATGTAACTGTCAGAATGTGCCTCAGTCTCTGTCTTGGCTGTGTCAGATAAACAGCACAGTGACAGACATAAAGGGAGCAGATCTCACCTAACATTTGTAAGAAATACTACAGGAAGAATTTTCCCAATGAGTATTTGATGCATTTGTGGGGTTAATTCAAGCATTTCTTGTACACAATGTCATTACATAGTTCATGCACACACACACACACACACACACACACACACACACACACACACACACACACACACACACACACACACACACTCACTCACTCACTCACTCACTCACTCACTCACTCACTCACTCACTCACTCACAGACAGACAGACATCGCGCGTGTTTAAATTTACATTGTTTTTGCATGCAAATGTGACAGGATATATGTTAATATCCTCTGCTGTATGGATATCCGTTATGTTAATGTACAAAATCGACCTGATTTAACGTCCACAAACCGGGATTGAAGCGTCTACTTTTATAATAGTACTGACACGCAGCTGTGGTGATAAAGACGGTAAGATAGCTGTAATCCATTACAAACATGCACTGTTTTAAAAACGTTTTAAACTTGTTGAACTCATTCTTGATCACATTTGATGACGATTGATGATCACAGAGAGCTCAACAGATCTTTTAATCCCAGTTGCTTTGCGCATGTCCTGTCTTGTTGATATGATTATACATGTAACTATGGAGATATGTTAATTTGTGGCTGTCAATCAATTCGGTAGGTGGGGAAACCGCACTCCTAGGTCACGTTGTGGTGGGCCTCAAAATGGGAGGGATTTGTATCCTATTTTACTGTCAGGAAATAAAAAAAAGAGACTTATTGTCTTTATATCACCCCAATATGAATGTGAACAAAATATACCAACACAGTTCTGTTTAAACCGCTTACAAAAGATTTTCATCATAGGTGCCCTTTAAGGTATATTAAAGGTATACTAAATAGAAAAGTAAAGAAAAAAGACGAGGAAACACAGTTTTTAACCAGAGTTTATTGTTAGGATGCTTGAGAATTCAGTAAACATCTTTAATTTAAAAAGAAACCCGAGTCAATTTATTGACCGACTGATTTTTTTTTTTTTTTTAATTCTGATAGTACAATGACTAATCTCCAATTGCTCATATACAAAGGGTTAGGAATTTGAAAACCCTAATTATAAGTATTGGATCTTAAAGTCTGTGTGAACCACAAGTTGCTGAGACATATTTCAGTATGTTGATGTACTTCCAAGTGAAACGGAATATTAAGTAGGGGCGGGCTTTCTTTATGCATGTCATTCCGTCATAGCAAACCAACAATAAGCAGGCAGGGTTAAGAACATTTGTGGATGTCAAACTGATGTCAGCATTTTTCAGCAGCTTAACTTGCACAGATTAACTGTTCACCTAAAGTATAACAAGGTGCGCTAACAAAATAAACATTGTAAATAATAATTTCACGCAGGTTTATTTAGCATAAAAATGTTTAATTCTATACAATTGAGGAATTTAATTAAGTTAGCTTATTAATTTTTATAAATTTAAGTGGATTGAACATAAAACAGTTAGGTTGTCTTCAAAAAATACCAAGAGTTGTGTTAAGCTCATTTTAAATAAGTAGTTTGAACAGCAAATGTAATTTTTTGAGTGTATGCACCAAACATCATAGCTTGCTTCAGGGAGAAATGTGCTTAAATTTTCAAACAATCACCCACAACCTTTAATATTACACTTTTGTTTGTAGGTTGGTGTGGATTTTAAGCGTTTAAGTGTAAATTTGGACTGTATTATTAGCATTACATGTTACCAGTTGAGCTAGCATGGGGGTGTTCAAACTTTCATCTTTAAAGCTGAACATCCGCTCGCATGCCATGCGCATACCTCATTACTGCCTTGATTAGGATGTCAAGACGCAATGTTTTATTTATCAGGTACAGCACTGATATAGGCAACTATACAGACATCTTTATGGGCCAACTAGCATAAAAGTGCAGAAGTGGGTCAACCCCGCTGTGTCTGGAGAGAGAGATCTAGAGCTCGCACGCACATTTAACAGAATCTTTTTCAAAGCAACTGTCCAACTTTTGCGAAAGTTGCAGGAGTGCACTTTTGTGGCATTATGAGGTCCTTTGAACAATGTTTATCTGTGTGTTTTCCTCCCCACTCCTAATGAAATTACCCGTCTGAGCTTAAGCCCCCTCGGGACAAGCACATGCGACAGATCCCACATTGTTCATTGTTGTGCTCTTCTTATTGTATTTAAAGAAAAAGAAAACTTTGAAAAACTAGAAACTTCAGCACGGTGTGGGCTGCAGAGAGAGAGAGAGAGAGAGAGAATGACAAAGATTGCATGCTGGCAGTCTTTGATCTCCTGTCTTGGGAGACTTTTTAAGGGGGTGGCACCGCTGTTTTTTGGAGACTCTGGAGAGAGAGAGACTTGCGACCATCCTTAAGGACCTCACCGAGTCTTGTACACAGGCGAAGTGTGGGTTGTTTATTTGCTGTGTCTGCTGCCCACCTCGCGGGCCACTAGGGAAAAGTTCCCATCCTTTCCTTGTGCCCCGAGGCCACTTGTGGTTCTGTGGGACACCGCATGGTTAGGCTGCAGAGGAGAGGAACTTGGATATCCCAGAGGCATTTTTCTCTCACTCTCTCGTTCTCCCAAAACCGATGGAAAGAGATCATTCAGAGCCTCTCCCTCAACAAACAAACATTCTCTTAATGTCGGAGATGTGCTTTTAAAATCATAGGCCAGCCAGTTAAAATAATAACTGTTTGTTCGCTCGCTATACACCCCTGCTTTTCTTCTGATTTTGCTGCTTGTTTAACCTTCCTTTAACATTCGAGGGGAAAGGCGCAGTAGGGTTGTCACGAACTCTTATCGAGCACATACTGCTTTGTTTTGAAAAGCTCAATACTGAAATAAATATGAAACAAAAACAATGGTATATTTCCTTTGAATATTCTCGTTTAATTTGATTATTGATTTAAGTTCCAGTTACTTCAGGAAAACTGTGAAATGAAGAAAGAAACAAATAATGAACAAAACAAATACAACCAATAGAGACAGAAGGTTTGGCACAATCTACATCGTAAAAGCAGTATAGAAATCAAGATTAATTGAATTGAATTGAAGTTTCATTGATTCATTTTCATCTGCTTTTCCGGGGCCGGGTTGCGGGGGCAGCAGTCTCAGGAAAGAACCCCAGACTTCCTTCTCCCCAAACATGTGCTACAGCTCCTCCAGAGGATCCGGAGGTGTTCCCAGGCCAGCCAGGAAACATGGTCCCTCCAGCGTGTCCTGGGTCTTCCCCGAGGCCTCCTCCTGGTGGGAACCCTAGGGAAGCATCCAGGAGGCCTCCAAAACAAATGCCCGAGCCACCTCAGCTGACTTCTCTTGATGTGGAGGGGCATCAGCTCTACTCTGAGCTCCTCCCGGGTGAGAGCTCTTCACCCTATCTATAAGGATGCACCCTGCAAAGGAAACTCATTTTGTGCGCTTATATCCAAGATCTTTTCCTTTCGGTCATGACCCAAAGCTCATGACCATAGGTAAGAGTAGGATCAGAGATTGACCCGACTTGAATTGAAGGTTTTTCAGGTAAATCTCAGTACTAAAGAGAAAAAAAATCAGCATGGTTTCAATCAGCATTTAGTAAAATACTAATACTTGATTAAAATCACTATTCTTGTCCAACCTTCCCTTCCAAAGGGGCTTATCAAATCTGCTTAGGCCATCATGATTATTATTAATTATGCTATCCACCTGGGGATACTCATTCCGAGGTCTCTAGAAATTGTGCTGCGCCATTACTGTGATCCAAATCCTGTGAAGAGATGATGCCAACCATAGAGGACTTCTAGAGGTCTCCATAACCATGGACCACTATTAAGCAGATGCTGTAGCAGTCATGGAGGAGTGAAGGGCATGAGAATAATTCCTGAAATACCCTAGTGACAAACGAGTCTCCGCATTTATCTCATGGGCCAACCTGAACACTCAAAAGTGCCTGACTCACTTGCAGCTCCTCCTCAATGGATGTCCAGCGTTCTCCAGTCCCTGGTGCCTAAACTGCAGCTCTGCACAAGCGTTTGGCCAGGGGAGAAATGGTCATGCCCAACTGAGCCTCGTTTCTCTCAAGGATTTTCTTCCTTCACTTTTGTCAATCGTTGAAGTTTGTTCCTCACCACTGTCGCCACTGGCTTGCTTGGTTTGGGACTTGTGGAGCTGCGCATCGATGGATTTGCTTTTCAATGTTTGTACTTCCAGCAGTGAAAACCAAACTGAACTAAACTAAATTGAACTTCTACTCTGAAAACTGGACTGACACAGTCTCAATTTCAATTAACTTCTATGTTCTAATTGAATTGAATTGAAAGACTTTCTCAGATTTTTGGGTTAACCACATTATCAAGAAAATCAAAACAAAACTGGCAACAGTAATGCATAGTTTAATGCTTAATTAAATTGTTTGATTGCAAAGAGCTTACTACAGCTATTGAAATCAACTCCCGAAATGTCATTTATCTTTAGGAAAATGGAACAAAAATACTGATGACTTATTCTGCACAGCGTATCCAAATTTGTTCGATCAGAAGCTCTTGAGAATGAAAATGCACATGGCATAAGAAATTGCAATCAGGATGTCATGGGTTGTAATTGAGAAAAACAATTTGCTATTAAAAACAAAAAACCTTTCAATATGTCACATCCAAACTGCTGAAACTATGCTATCAACAGGAAATATGACAAAATTGGAACTAAAAGTGCGCTCCATGCGACACCATGGGGGTTTTAATACTTCAACCAAGAATAGCAAGTGCTATTCACAGAACTCGCTAGATGACCAGGAGGACGGAGAATAGGCAGCGTGATGAGGTGTTAGGTAGAGGAGGATTGAGGAGGTGGTGTGGCCCTTGAAGACGCAGACATGGAGGCGGGTTGTCACTTTGGCATCTGCGGGGGTGAGATAGGGACTTGGCCAAACCGCAGGGGGTGAAGCTGGCCAAATCTGCACTTCTCAAATGCGGACACACAAGCTGTGACAGCCTTTTACCTCCAGTCTTTATAATTTGATGCCCTTTGCTAGCGCCTTCCAACTGCATCTGATAAATATAAAGGATGCTACTGATAAATGACTGAGGCTAAATACAGCAATCAATCTTCACACTCCATAGTATCTCTAGCACAAACCTCTGACCCTCTGGTCCACTCAGGCCCTTTAGCATAATCCATCCCTCATGTTTACGAGCCACTTTCCTGCGGTCCAGTTTACTGCAGCTCCTGGTTTCACTCAAACGGGCCTGCTTCCCATTTCTTATGAGATATCCTGTCCTTTATTAACTTCTGGAAGCAATCCAACAGCCTGAGAGTCTGTATGTGATAACATTGCTTTCTGAAACGTATGAACTAAATTACTTAATCAAGTTTTTATTACTCAGACTTGTTTCAGTTTCCTATTATTGGTATTTCAGAGACCGTTCACCCAAAAAATGGCATTTCTGTCATCATTTACTAACTTGAGATTCTTGTTCTATTCTGAACAATGTTTCAGATGCTCTATTATGAGAGTCGGGTCACATCATACTGTAGTCAACGTTTGAAATGGATCAAAAAAGTTTTTCATAATTGTCCTATGACAGAAATAGATGTTGTTCAAGAGTTTTTGGACAATTTTGGATCAAAGGTTTTGATCCACTTCAAATGTTGACTACTGTATATGGTGACAAACCTCATCCGGTGTCAAACCACACTGGTTGATTTGTCTAATGGACAAATGGGCAGGTTTTTACAGCGCCTATAACTATCAGCAAGTGTATTCACATAACAGGAAATGGGAACAATTTTAGGTAAAAGAACGCCTTTTGGGGGAAGTAAAAAAAGTAGCCAGATTACCAATACTACAGTCAGCCACTTTAACAACTTGATGGAAACCTACCTAATTTGCAATTGGGATTTTTTTTTGCTTCACGTTAGGATGGAAACATTTCTGTGTGGAGTTTGCATGTTCTCCAAGTGTTCGCGTGGGTTTCCTCCGGGTGCTCCGGTTTCCAAAGAAATTTGCTCTAGGTGAATTGAATAAACTAAATTGTCCGTAATGTATGAGTCTGTGTGAATGAGTATGTATGGGTGTTTCTCAATACTTGCGGCTGGAAGGGCATCCGCTGTGCAAATCATATGCTGGAATAGTTGGCTGTTCATTCCGCTGTGGCGACCTCTGAAATACAGACTAAACCTAAGAAAAATGATTAAATGAATACGAATGGAAGCCTGGTTAATGACAGACTGACTAATGCTGAAATCATGTTGTTGAATGACACTTAAAAGTGATGTGAGTTCCCATAACAACCAGGTGCACAAGCCTGTATTTATGGTACAAGCAAAGATAATAGCTCAGATAGTGTATACTATGTTGACAAGAGGAGTGCTATTGCTTTTCAGAATAAAGTTACCATTTTGAGGAAATTATTATTGTCACTTGGTGGAGAACGCAAAATAAATACTATACACTTCAACCCAGGCTAATTGCAGATATGTACATAGGTCTACATTTCTGGGGAAAATGAAATATGTAACTTTACGTACGTCTGCTCGCAGTTTTAGTTTTTACGAATTCGCTAGAGGCAGCTGTGTATGCTTCTTCTTTTCATGAAAATCCACCAGAGAGCCCAATATGCACTTCAGCCGACCAGGCCAGCTTTCTGTCGACTGAATGACTGACCGACTGACCCACCCACCCACCCCCTTCCCTAATATCAGCAGATAGTGTTTTCAAAAGCAATCTAGAAAAAGAAAATCCATCGTGGTCGAGTGATTTCATCATGTTTTCAGCCTGTTTATTTATTTATTTATGTTTTGCTTTTGTTTTACTTAGTTTCTGGAACTCGAACCCTGTCGTTGCGGTCAACTCTGCTCCGCATCCCCAGTCTAAGTTAGTTACTGGGCAAACACCGTTAAAGCCATCCGTACGGTGGTGTAGCGGACAGGGAGACTCCGCGTGATAAATTCCAGCACCCCCCCTTCACCCCTCCAGTTTGCATGATCATAAGCCCCCTTCTTCGACTTCACTAAGTCACCCCCCGGCCCCCCACGGTCCTCACTACGCGAGATCATAAGTGACTACTACTACTACCCCCACTACTAAAATAAAGACCGGGGAAGGGGGGGCATTTTGCGACATGCCACTGCGCTTGTATGGAGGTAATCGGCTAGCCAGTAGCGCTAAAATGAACGAAAGCCATTGGTGTCGTCATACCGCCCTACAGAGTTCATTTTAAAGACGAAATGCAACCAAACGTACCTTGGGCTACATAATTAGCGCTCTCCAGAAATGTAGACAGGGGTACGTATCCACAATAAGCCTGTGTTGATACACTTACACTGAAAGCCTTTTATTGTGTAGACTTGCAAAGAAACCCATTTGCCTTGAGACAATAAACAGCCATCTAGCCAACACTCTAGTAACCACATAGCAACAGTCTGGCAACCATTCGCAAATGACCCAACATTGAAACAGTATTGCATAGGCAATCTGAGAAGAATCTTGCAATTTTATCATTCTGTCTAGTTTTGGTGCCACTAGTCCTTTCCGTCGTTCATGTAATTTGTGGTGCTTCCTAAAATAAGAAAGACTTCATCAGCACAAAACAACAAGCACTAATGCTTTCATATAACGATTATTGCAAAGTAAACGTATGTAAGAAATTAGCAAGGAAGTAGGAGGCCAAAAGGGGAGATTGGATTCTCCGAAGGGCTATTAGCACTGAGGGAAGAATGTGCAACTTCCCTTGTTTAGTTGTTTGGCCTAAATCACCTTTACGTTTAAACTTCAGAGGAAGTCAACTCCCTGCCGTCCCTGGTGATTGAAACCAGCTCTGCGCCTGGTCCCTCCCTGCATCTGTGTCTGGGAAGGGGAAGTGACATGTCTTTTGGGGCTCTGACCCTGACCTCATAAAATATGGTCTTTCAAGAGTGGCAGGTTTGTTTGAAGAGGGTTTAGTGGAGGCTTGTGTGTTTTACTATACCTTCCTATAGTGTGTGTGTGTGTGTGCATGAGAGAAGTTTTAACTCTGCATTTAGGATATCACGCCTATCTGTATGTATGCATCTTTTGTGTTTTTATTGTCACTGTGTGGCCCCTATGATAGTAGCACATGTCAATACTTCCATTTACAAGAAATGCATGCAACTGAGATTATGTGCTGTAGGCGTTTTATTATATAGTGGCGACCAAACCTATTCATCAAATGGGGAGGTTTTCACAAGGGCTACATTTTGTAACGGTGTTCTTGAGTAGAGTTTAATTACTAAATCTCAATTTTTTAAGAGATTTCTATAGTGGTTTCAAACATTTCCTTTTAGAACAATGGTCTCAAACTCAATTCCTGGAGGGCCGCAGCTCTGCATAGTTTAGCTCCAACCAGCTCCAACTCACACCTGCTTAATAGTCTCTAGTAGTCTTGAACACCTTGATTAGTTGGATTACCTGTGTTTGATTAGGGTTGGAGCAAAAATGTGCGGAGCGGCGGCCCTCCAGGAATCGAGTTTGAGACCTATAATTTAGAATTATCTAGTGTCTTTCGAACTAACTTTACAAATTAATATAAAATAACTTAACGGGTTAATTAACCCAAAAAAATTAAGTTTTGTTATTTATTTTCAAACTCCTGAGACCTTTGTTTGAGACCCCTTGAGTTTGTCTTTGGAATACAAATCAAGTAATTGCAGCAGGGTGGCATGGTGGCTCAGTAGCTAGCACTGACACCTCACTGCAAGAAGGTCGCTGGTTCCAGTTGGCGTTTCTGCATAGAGTTTGCATGTTCTTCCCCTGTTGGCGTGGGTTTCCTTCCTCTGGGTGCTCTGTTTTCCCCCACAGTCCAAAGACATGTGCTATAAGTGAATTGGATGAACTAAATTGGCTGTGGTGTATGAACATATGCTGGAATAGTTGGTGGTTTATTCCACTGTGGTGACCCCTGATAAATAAAGGACTTAGCTTAATAAAAATGAATGATATTGCAGCAGTGCGACCAATAGCACGACACCCTCATGAACGTGCGCCTTATACTGACACTGAGGAGAAGAAACTGTTAAATCAAGTCGTTATTTGTGTTTGACATGCACACAAAGTTATTCCTGTAGTTTGATAATATTCAGTGTTGCCACATTGGGCAGATTCGAATTTGATTGGCGGGGAAAAAAATGGCCTTGCAAGGTTGACAAAATTTGGACGATTCTGTAATGTAAATTTTATATGTAACTTAACAAAACAACTGTGTGCTCCTACTTGATTCAGTTAGTAGTGACCAGTGCAGAGGAGGTGAAGGAAAGCTGCATCAAAATCTGACTCCCGGACACCCATTTGGAGCTGCCCTGCCCATTTCGACCGACCGACCGACCCACCTACCTACCCACCTATCGTTTGCTATACAGCCCACAGACATGCGCTTTATACTTCAATTGGATGAAGTAAATTATCCGTAGTGTATGAGTGCATGTGAATGTGAGAGTGTATGGTGTGTTTCCCAGTTCCGGGTTGTGGCTGGAAAGGCATCAGTTGCGTAAAACATATGTTGTAATAGTTGGCGGTTCATTCCGTTGTGGCGACCCCTGATAAATGTTCTTCTCGTGTTGGTGTGGGTTTCCTCCGATTGCTCTGGTTTACCCCACAGTCCAAAGACATGTGCCATAGGTAAATTAGATGAACTAAATTGGACGTACTGCATGAACATATAACGGAATAGTTGGTGGTTCATTCCGCTGTGGCGACCCCTGATAAATAAGGGACTAAACTGATGAAAAGTTAATGAATGAGTTATTCTATATGTGATTGCTGATTACGTCTCACAGACTAGACTATGCTGCACAAATATTGCAAAAGGCTTTTGTAATGAGAATGACACATAAAAGCATGACAAGTCTCATTACATTATCAAATAAACCCAAATAAAAGGCCTTTAGTATTCCCTAAAGCAAGCGGCGCTTTCATCACCTTTTAGAGGAAAAAAACAACAACCCTTTCATGACTAATGCCATTTCAAAAACAGGACAGGGCAACAAAAAAAAAAAGAAAGAAAAAGAACACAAGATGTCTTCGGCTGGCCTTGCTGTGCTAATTGAGAATGCCTGTGTGTCTATTTTCATTTGCTTTACATTTCAAATGACAGCTGAGGAGCCAGACGGGCCCTCGCATCGGTGTCAAGCACCTCGAGCTCACGGAGGGCCGCGAGTGCCGTCGCCTAGCAACGGCGGTGAAGCAGCCGGCATGAGAGAGAAGAAAGGGGATCCCTCTCTGAAACACTGTGTGCGATCGCGCTTATTCATGCTTTTGTTCGGCAGTTTAATTTAAGCTCCACCGTCGGAACATTGTGTTGCTTTTTATAAAACATCCCACTGCTTCTGATATGTTCTAAGCAATGATTCATTACCCATCTGAACATCTATCTATCTATCTATCTATCTATCTATCTATCTATCTATCTATCTATCTATCTATCTATCTATCTATCTATCTATCTATCTATCTATCTATCTTTGTTTCTGTCTGTCTATCTATCCATCCATTCATCCATCCATCTTTGTTTCTGTCTATATGTCCGTCCGTCCATCCATCCATCCATCCATCTATCCATCTATCTTTGTTTCTGTCTATCTATCTATCTTTGTTTCTGTGTATATGTCCGTCCGTCCGTCCATCCATCCATCCATCTTTGTTTCTATCTATCTATCTATCTATCTATCTATCTATCTATCTATCTATCTATCTATCTATCTATCTATCTATCTATCTATCTATCTTTGTTTCTGTCTGTCCGTCCATCCATCCATCCATCCATCCATCCACCCATCCACCCACCCATCCACCCATCCATCCATCCATCCATCCATCCATCCATCCATCCATCCATCCATCCATCCATCCATCCATCCATCCATCCATCCATCCATCTATCTATCTATCTATCTATCTATCTATCTATCTATCTATCTATCTATCTATCTATCTATCTATCTATCTTTGTTTCTGTCCATCCATCCATCCATCCATCCATCCATCCATCTATCCATCCATCCATCCATCCATCCATCCATCCATCCATCCATCCATCCATCCATCCATCCATCCATCCATCCATCTATCTATCTATCTATCTATCTATCTATCTATCTATCTATCTATCTATCTATCTATCTTTCTGTCTGTCTGTCTGTCTGTCTGTCTATCCATCCATCCATCCAACTATCTATCTATGTTTCTATCTATCTATCTATCTATCTATCTATCTATCTATCTATCTATCTATCTATCTATCTATCTATCTATCTATCTATCTATCTATCTATCTATCTATCTATCTATCTATCTATGTTTCTATTTATCTATCTATCTATCTATCTATCTATCTATCTATCTATCTATCTATGTTTCTATTTATCTATCTATCTATCTATCTATCTATCTATCTTTGTTTCTATCTATCTTTGTTTCTATCTATCTTTGTTTCTATCTATCTATCTATCTATCTGTCCGTCCGTCCGTCTGTCCGTCCGTCCATCCATCCATCCATCCATCCATCTATCTATCTATCTATCTATCTATCTATCTATCTATCTATCTATCTATCTATCTATCTATCTATCTATCTATCTGTCTATTCATCTATCCGTATATCTTTGTTTCTGTCTATATGTCCGTCCATCCATCCATCCATCCATCCATCCATCCATCCATCCTTGTTTCTGTCTGTCTATCTATCTATCTATCTATCTTTGTTTCTATCCATCCATCCATCCATCCATCCATCCATCCATCCATCTTTGTTTCTGTCTGTCCATCCATCCATCTAAAGTGAATATATATTAAAATACTTTTGTATTTTGCTTCATTTACAATGTGTTAAAAACATTAATATAATATAAATATTTTAGGTTTATGTATTGTTCCACGTTTGTTTTGATTCTCGCTCTTTTCACAGAAGCATCTGCAGTCATGGATCTCTCTGTGTGGGGGTTGACTATGTTCTGGAGAGGATTTTAGGCCAGCGGATGAAGGTAGAGGGGTAATTTCCAAATGGCTTGGCTCAAAGCATGTCTTTGTCTTCACTGGCTTTCATAACCAGACTAAAAACTACAGCCCGCACAAACATAAAACCTGTGCCAAAAAGAGAGTCTGTGGAGACAGTACATCATAGACGCTACTACTGAATGTGATTTAAGTTTAAAGCTTAGTCATGTAGCATCAAAACACAAACACCAAACAAAATGCGGCATGAATCTGAGCTTTTCAGTCTGCATTTTTTTTCCACTGAAAATTGTTTTCTTCCTTTAAAATTAATGTTTTAGAATACAATTTTCCCATTCCTTCTCTCATATTCACTAGATCATTTAACTCACGCTCTTTTAAAAGTCCACTCAGTTCATTTTATACATTTGTATTCTATTATACTGCACATTATACAGCCAAATATCAATATCAATTATGTTAAAAGCCTCATGTTTGTGTAGATTTCCCATTAGTAATTTATACTAACATGGTGACTGTTTGAGCTCCTCTATTCATGAGCATGTCCAAGTGCATCTGTTCCATTAAAAAACACCTTAATTCAGCGAGTCTTTTCTTTGGAGCCCCTCAAAACAAGGACTATCAGGAGTCCTCTTGATTAGAGGACTGAGATGCTCTTTTTGATATAGAAGTGGGCATCATCTTGTCTTTGAGGAAGTGCTGTGCTTCATCAGTGGTGTGGAGTTGGGCTCTTTAATATGCTGGCCGTCTGAGCTGTTAAATTTAGAAGCACAAAACAATCAGTGCATTTGCACAATGAGTCAAATACACAACATGTAGCCTTGCCCATAATGACCCAATGCAGAAGACTGGGAACGTTGTGACATCTCCATCTAACACACCAAAAGTAAACACCTACCTCCCTGATGTCATAACCACTCATTAGCACACAAAAAACTACCAGTTATTAAGCAATTCTTTAACTGAACAATTGTGAATGAAGTAATCACTGGAACACATTGTCCTTTTAAATGCAACAACAAATTCTGATGGGCTTAGTGATTCTTTACAATCTGTTTACAACGCCAACATGACATTGTGAGCTGATTAAAGGAACTCTCTCACCCAAAAAATGCTATCCCAAACCTGTATGACTTGATTCGGTAGAACACAAGACATTTTAAAAGGCTCTTTCAACTGTTTTAGCTCATGAAATGGCAGTTAGTACATTTTCAAACAATTGATGGGGTTCAAGAAGCAAAAGAAAACATTGAAAACCACTGAAAGTTCAAAAGTACAAGTTAATGGGGACCAAAACGGCACTGGACCCTAATGCAAGTCAATAGTCGCTGGGAACCAAAACAACTCTGGACCCTAATGCAAGTCAATAGTCGCTGGGAACCAAAACAACTCTGGACCCTAATGCAAGTCAATAGTCGCTGGGAACCAAAACAACTCTGGACCCTAATGCAAGTCAATAGTCGCTGGGAACCAAAACAACTCTGGACCCTAATGCAAGTCAATAGTCGCTGGGAACCAAAACAACTCTGGACCCTAATGCAAGTCAATAGTCAATGGAGACCAAAACTGCTCTAGACCCTGATGAAAAAATCAATGGTCAATGAGGTCCAAAACAACACTGGACCCTAATGAAAGTCAACGGGGTCCAAACGCACTGGACCCACATAAAAAAAAAATCAATGGCCAGTGAGGTCCAAAACAACACTGGACTCTAATGCAAGTCAGTGAGGTCCAAAACAACAGTAGACCCTAAAAGCAAGTCAATTGTCATTAGGGTCCAAAACTGCACTGGACCCTAATGCAAGTCAATGGGGTCCAAAACAATGCTGGACCCAATTGCAAGTCAATTGTCATTAGAGTCCAAAACAGCACTGGACCCAATTGCAAGTCAATTGTCATTAGGGTCCAAAACAGCACTGGACCCTAATGCAAGTCAATGGGGACCAAAACAGCACTGTACCTTAATGCAATTCAATAGTCAATGGGGACCAAAACAGCACTGGACCATAATGCATGTCAATGGGATCCAAAACAGCACTGAACCCTAATGCAAGTCAGTGGTCAGTGGGGTCCAAAACAGCACTAAACCCTAATGCAAGTCAGTGGGGTCCAAAACAGCACTGGACCCTAATGCAAGTCAGTGGTCAGTGGGGTCCAAAACAGCACTGGACCCTAATGCAAATAAATGGTCAATGCAGTCCAAAACAACACTGGACCCTAATGCATGTCAATGGTCATTGGGGTCCAAAACAGCACTGGACCCTAATGAAAGCCACTGGGGTCCAAAACAGCACTGGAACCTAATTAAAATCAGTGGTATTTAAAACAGCACTGGAACCTAATGCGAGTCAAAACACTGAGACATTTTTGGTTTGTAGAACATAAGGATGAGTAAATGACAGCAATTATCAGATAATATTCCCTAAAGAATAGTTTGCACTGTTGCGTCATGTTTCAGTCAATGGCATTTGATCTACTTGTACTTCAGCTCTTCGCAGCGTCTTGCACTACGCTGGTAGGTCTGCGAAACACTCAGTCAGGGCCACAAAAGTTATTCGCAAACACTTCCAGCCTACCTCCGTCTCCTCTAGTCCACACACTGCGATGAGTCTTGGCCAGACCTAATGTTGAGTATCTAAAAAGAGCCGGCTGGCTGTGTGGGCGTATTGAGTGGAGTTCAGGCCAGGAAGTTGCCTACACAGCCCTCAGTCTGAGTCAATTTTCACAGAGCTACATTAGGACAAAGGGTTTGAATATCAGACTGCAAAAAGCTGTCTGATCCGAACTCACACTCTGCACAACCCCCTGATCATCTTCCCTAAACGCCCCCTCCGCCTACACATCACATGCTTGCACACGGCTGGGTTCTAATCATGAAAAAAAAGAGAGAATCCTGTCAGGCTTGTTTTTTGGGAACAGTAAACACGCTGAAGAGATAACATTTGTGCACTCGATCACATATGAACACACAAAGATTAATTGATTCATAATTTTGCTTTCGAGTAAAACATATAAGCTTTCCAGTAAAATATAAACAAATCAGTAGTTCAGAAGCAAAGCTACACTAAGATGGTAGTGGATTTTTAATTTATTTCTCTCTTTTCATGCTGCAGCTATATGGTAAATTTATGAATTCTGCACCGAACAATATAGTTTATATCACTGTATAATTATAAATGAATCCAAATATTACTAGAAAACAACAACTTTGCAACAAGTTTTACACATTGTTTCTATTATTAACAGTGCTGATGATTTGATGTGTCATCGTGACATCTAAGCGATAATAAATCGCACACATGCTGTGAAGGATGTCCGTTTAGTGGCAGCACATCGTGACCTTGCAAGCATGGTGTATTCACAATGATAAGCACACGAACTCGTTTGTTCTGCAGGATGAGGAATGGAGAGGTTTGTATTTTCTGTGGGGGTGAAGTAAATTTCTTTAACCTGTCCTATGTCCCTGTCAGCTGTTCGTCCGTGGGTGCCGGTAAATAAAGCAGCGACGGCTAATTCTCTTGACATTTACACATCTCTCCCGGTGAGTCACTTTCAGCTGGAAGGTGGATAGAGAGGAAAAGTTATCTAAAGATGGGATTTATTGTTATATACTGCACCGTCCGTAAACCACGCTGCGTGTGTGTGTTTTTGTGAACGCGCCTTACACGCCCACGCGCGCGCTGTTGTTGACAGCGCCTGGTGTTCTTTCCTCCATTTACCTCAGTGACTGTAATCTCAGAGACCACGTCAGCGCGCAAACTAGTGCGTCATAAGGGAAGCATCACCTCACGGCGACGAGCAAAGGCAAAACGGAACACAGCACTGCCATCTATCTCACGCTGCTCTAAACAAATCCCTGTCTCCTAATCCTCAAAAAAGACCATTTATATTCCCTTTCAAGGTCCAACCACAAAGGAACGCTACACTAAGACGGCTCGAGGTAAACAGAGAAAAATCCCTAAAATCCTTCTTCAGATGACAATTACATGAATGCTGCACACAGTATGTGCATAAAATAACGTCTCGGTGGGAGACAATTACACAATTGAGATGCTGCTTAAGACATTAAAAGAGATAGTTAACGCAAAAAAATTAAATAAAACGACGTTTCTGTCATCATTTTACGCACCCTCGTGTCATTCAAAACAGACCCATAGCCAGCCTGGTCAAAGAGGTGGTTCCTTTTTTTTTTCCATCAAAAGAAATAAAATAAATTAACCTGACTTTTTGGAGTTATTCGCTTCATTTTCTATTTAATTATGAGATTTACATACTGCTTGTTAATGGTACTTTAAGCAAAATTTTAAACTGGATTAGCTTGTCAGATGATCTTCATAACCACACGTCACAATCAGTAAGAGCTTTCTTGTCAGGTATGTTCACACATACGAGGAATTTTTTTCGTGACAGAGCTTCTACAGTGCAACAGAATTACAGAGACAGGACAAAAAAACAGATAATAATAAATATATTTTAAAAATAGAAGTAAATAGTGAATGCAAATATACATGTACAGTTATATTACTGTACAACGTTATATGTGCAGCTGCTTTGTGCAAATTGGCATGTAAAGTGTGTTGTTAAATAAGTGTATATGTGTATAAAATGTTTGTTTCATAATTATTATCTCAAGTGTTCATGAGATGGATTGCCTGAGGGAAGAAACAGTTTCTGAGGGAAGAAACAATGGCTGTTCTGGTGTACAGTGCTCTGTAGTGTCAACCAGAAGGTAAAAGTTCAAAGAGCCAGTGTGCTGGGTGTGAGGGGTCCGGAGTGATTTTAGCAGCCCTTCTGCTCACTCTAGATGAAGCTGCAGTCACACTGGACTTTTTTGCCCTTATACTTCCATTCAAACTCCAATATATATATATATATATATATATATATATATATATATATATATATATATATATATATATATATATATATATATATATGTGTGTGTGTGTGTGTGTAATTTTATTGCAAAGAGATACAATTCACAACAGTCATTCTTATACACTGTTAAACCCAACAGTCAATCAATTGAAATGAGTGTAGTTACTTTACTGAAAGTTAATTCTACTCATTTGAAAAGAGTTTTGAACTCAGTGTTGAAGGTAAGGAGTTAATTAAATACCTAATTTCTTCAGCTCAAATGGAGTAAGTTCACAGTGCTCGTATAGATTAGTATAACTCAAATGGTTTGAGTGACCATAACTTATTGGGTTTTACAGTACTCAGTTGGTTTGAGTTCTATTCATTTATCTGGTTTTACTGTGCTCAAATTTCCATTTACTCAAATAGATTAAGTTCATAGTACTCATTAGCATTAGTTTTTGAACTTAAATGGTTTGTTGCAATCTGTTTCCTCAAACGGTTTGAGTTACGTTTACTTTTTGGGTTTTACAAAGTAGCAAATTGTCTAATCAGGGAAAGAAGCAATATTTCCCTTAACATGATCCTCTAGTTATACAAAAATATGTACAGAAGTAAGGGGAAGTGACATAATATTTAAAAATAGGCAAGGTTTTATAACAGAAAAGCATTAATAGGAGGTATACTCAATCCATTCAAACAAAAACCCATCAAATATGTGTAATTGTGTCTATAATGAATATACTTTAAACAATGTTAAACTTGTCATTTTTTTTTAAAAAGGAAAAAAATTATGTTGAAAAAAAGTATACACAACTAGAGTTTTCTTGTTTTGACAAATTAAAATATTTGGCTAAGAAATAACTTGTATCAAATAACATAAAAAAGCAACAACAACCAGGCCATGTTTAACGATGTATAAGTCTAAAATGTCATTCAAAATGGTCTTAAAAGGGTATTTAAAAGTCTTAAATTTGACTTGTTGAAACCTGCAGAAACCCCAAATAAAGAAAATTGAAAAAAACAATTTTTTAAATACAAATTACATCATATATCATTGGAAAAAAATAGGAATCTTAAAGTTTTAATTAAAATCTGTAGTCTATTGTAACTTACATCTGATTGTGTGTTTTTTTTTTTTTTTCTGTACAGCTTGTTGTTGAACTTATGAAAAATAATTGTTTGCATTGTGCAAAACTGATTAGCTGAAGTCACACAGAAGATTCCGCTTGGCCTTACATCCTTTATCGATGGCTTATTTTCACAATTTATGATGACATAGCTGTCAAAATAGGGAAAATGAGCTCATTTGGGACCTTTGTCAGTGAGGGGTGGGTCTTCCAAACCAACAAAAGCAACAAAATAGGCTTTCTTCATATTGTAAAACCCAAAAGAAGATTTTTTAAATGCTTTTTAAAAACTTGACAGTCCTCATTTGTGTACATTTTAAAATAGGTTGAACAGAAATTATAAAGAAGGCAATTTTTTTTCTTCCTGTGACATGTCAGAGTGAAACATGGTTTCTCGAATAAAAAATAAAGGCGGGACTTGATTTAGTTTATTAAAAAAATTGATTATTGGAAAACAGTGCTTTACTATTGGTTAAGGGACAGATTGATCCACTCTTGAAGCAGTAAATTCTTAATCAGACATGTTGCTGAAAGGGAAGTTATTTTTAATTAAAGATCACAAGGACAGATTATTTTTCAAAAACACATTTTTTGCCATATACATCTATTGCATTAAAAAAAAGAAAGAAAGAAACAGTCATTTCAATTTCATGGTGACCTTCCTGACTGGTATTTTAAAATGATTGATACATTTAGTTTAGCAAACATCCTTACTTATTGTATAGAATATATTCATATACAATACACTTACATATAGTCCACCTTTGAAGTTTATAAAAACCTTTAAACAAAGTTGTCCTGAAACTACCCATTCTTGTTTTAGGACAATTTTGAAAAAGCTTTTTTGATCCACTTTAAATGTTGACTACTGTATCCATTACATATAGTTAATCGAGAGTATATCCATTGTTGGTTTATGTGCAATTAATATTGAACTTACAATTTTCCTCTCACAATCTACAATCAATAACACCGCATCTTTAAGCAAGGACATACAGTACATTCAACTGAAGGTGAAAACGCAGAGAGTCACTTGTACTCACACATTCACAAGTGTGAACATCGAGATTACACAGATAAACACGATATTGCTTTTTCCTTAAGAGGGTAGAGGTTCAAAGAAAGTTCAGCTGGCATTGAAAAGGCAGCAGGGATTTGAGTGTCAGCGTATCAATATAATACATACAGCAGAATACTGTGGTAGAATGACATTTTTCAGGAAGAGTAAAAGACAAGTAAATATTTTCAGCACAGATAGCCATTTTGGATCAGAATGTTTTTGCTTTTAGCAAATTTATATTACTATGATCATCATTCTGTGAAATACTTTTTCGGTTGCAGCTTTATGATTAATTCAAAGTGTAATCAAAGTTGTCATGAACTGGAAGTTGCTGTAGACTTTTACTTCAGCATGATGACATATTTACAAATAAAACCGAATATTGAGAGGGTGGGATTGTTGAGCTCACTGCTCGCAGACCTCCCGAATCAAACTAGGCTTTCGTACTTGCCACATCCAAACGACACGGGGCCTTTAAAAGAAACTGACCATAAAGTCAGATGGTTAAACAGAGAAGTAGAAAGTTTCTGAAGCTATGTCATATCATTAATATCATTCAAGATTTTCTAACCAATTATTTTTAGTTATTTTACAAATTATTTTAATGATGATAAGGATATTTATAACCATTCAAGATTTACTTAAACTTTGATGCATCACTTGCTTTTGTTCATATCACAGACAGTTCTACCTATTAAAGTTTATTAAAGTATTAATGACAACAGAGTTGCTCTACTAGTATATCTTTCATTATGGCAAGAATAAAAGCAAAAAAAATCACACTTACTAAAAAATACAGATTTTTTTATTTTATTTAGCTTGCTCCACAATTCACACACCACTGTCTGGCTAGTTTTTGTCCTATACTTAGGCAAAAAGGCAATAATGGTCCAACATTCCAATTATTTCATTATCACCAATAAAGTCTAGAAAAACAGGCCATCAGTATATTGTAAACCGACAGGTTCAAATATTCCTTTCCAGCTATCAAAGAAATAATTTGTTCCTTCATTTTAGTATTGTAGCTATTACATTGTTATAAATTGTAATTTTAAATAGTAATATATACATCAGTGTAAAACCTATGACTGGTGGAAAAATATATTTCTGTAATTGTGTACCTGGGTCTCCACTTTTGCCATGGCCTCTTTGGCTTTAACAAACTTATCCCTCAGGTTTTTACAATTGTTTAAACAAAATTGTTCTTCCTTTCCCTCTGCTTTTGCATTTTCTAGGCACGAATTATTTACCATCTAGTTATCTCTATTATTACAGATCATAAAGATGTCTGGACAGTCGTACCTGTTTCAGACAAAATCTCTTCAAATCAGCGATGTTTAAGGAAGTGCTCAACATCGCTCAAATGTTCGCGGGAAATGGACGTTTTTAAAACTTGAGTATCGAATTCCAGTATCGAGAAAACCCTATTGTGGACACTTCTACCGTTTCAAGTGAATGCGTAAAAATGAGGGGTAAGAGGAAGGGGCTAAGTGTCCAAACTTGGTCCTGGAGAACCGGTGTCCTGGAGAGTTTAGCTCCTACCCTAATCAAACACAACTGAACCAGCTAATCAAGCTTTTACTAGATATACTAGAAACTTCCTGTCAGGTGTGTTGAACAGGGTTTCCGCAGGGTCTTAAAAAGTAAAAAATTTAAAAATAGACATTTTAGACCTTTAATATTCTTAAATTCGCTGTTCTTAAATATTTTTGCACGGGTCTTATTTTTCCGATGTCCATGTAACACTACATCTAATGCTCATTTCAATTCTTTTTTTGTTGTTGCTGCTTGGTTTTCGTGGCGTTGTAGTTCTTTATTTCACTAGTCTAAATGTAATTTAAAATACAAATGAGACCAACATGCACTAGCCAATCAGCTTTCTGTTACTGAACTCAGTGTGCCCGGCAAATGTGGCATCATCGCTGTGTTTGCGGAGATTTGCTTTGGGTACGCTCGACATGATTTCGGCTGGTGGAGCTCACAACATTTTTTGAGACTCGGGTGAACAGTTCGCGTTTGATTTGAGTTGAATATGAAACACTTTGAAGAGATTTTGTCTGAAACAGGTATGACTGTACACACATCTTTATGATCCGTGATAACCAGATGATCAATATTTTTTGAATAGAAATTGCAACAGCCATGGAAAAGGAGGTAAGATTTTGTTAAAGTTTGGAAAAACCTGAGGGATAAGTTTGTTAAAACAAAAAAGAGGCCATGCAAAAGTGAAGACTGAGGTGGTTTTAATATTACAGAATATGTTTTACCACCATTCATAGGTTTTACACTGATGTATATATTACAGTTTACAATTTACGAGTTTCAAACTAAAATTAAGTAACAAATTATGTCGTTGATAACTGAAAGGGAATATATGAACCTATCAGTTTACAATATATTGATGCCCAATTTCTAGGCTTTATTGGTGATAATGGTCAGGAATGTTGGACCATTATTGCCTTTTTAGCTTAGAGGATGGAAACTAGCCAGACAGTAATGTGTGAATTGTTGAGTGGGCAAAAAAAAAAAAAAAAAACGTCAGTATTTTTTAGTAAGTGTACTTTTATGTTTCATTTTTTTGCTTTTAGTCTTGCCATAATAAAAAATATAATTGTAGAGCAGCCAACGTTCTGTTGCCATTATTATTTAACTTTAATAGGTAGAACTGTCCGAGATATGAACAAAAGCAAGTGATGTTTCAAAGTGTGATTTAAAAAATTAGAAAACTGAGAAAGAGAAAACTGTTTGATTGGGCGTCACGGTGGCGCAGTGGGTAGCACAATCGCCTTACAGCAAGAAGGTCACTGGTTCGAGCCCCGTCTGGGTCAGTTTGCATTTATAATCATTATAATAAATTATAAAAAAAAAAAATTTAGTTTAAAAATCTTCAATGATATTAATGATATGACCTAGTTCTGGAAAGTTTCTAATTCTCTGTTTATCCATCTGATTTTACGGTCAGTTTCTTTTGACCACCCCCTGTCATTTAAAATAATATCTCAATGGGGAACGCGTCAAGTATAAAGGCCTCGTCCGTTTCGTGATGCGAAAGTATAAATCAGCCTTAAGATATTTGTATGTTTTTTTCTGTAGTTCAATGTTGCATCTAACCTGTCTTAAGTTCTGTTCAATTTGAATACATTTATTTTACCACTAATTTTGTGATTTAGCATTTTCTCTTTATGTGTATGCGTGCTTTTGATATTGTGATATAGCTCTTAAATGTAATACTTAATGGTCTTAAAAAAGTCTTAATAAGTCTTGACATTGATATCTGCAGAAACCCAGGTTGAAGCAAGTTGAAGCTAAACTCTGCAGGACACCACTACTGAGTTTGGACACCCCTGGACTAAGAGGTAGAATTGCGATTGAGCATAAGCCTCCTCTCATCTTTCACTCGCAGCAAATTAATGGTTAGAGGGGCATGGCTTAGCAGAATTTGCCCAAGCCAACAAACTGACGTCACTAGAGATGCACTGCCATTGCAGACAGAAGCAAATGGTTAGATTTTGATTAAATATTACCAAAACAAAAAGTAATTGTTCACCTTAAGACTAACAAAGCTAAATAAACACTACATTTTGACACAATTGTGACTGTAGACCTATACTCTAAACTGACTGCTCATATCAGTGGCAAATTTAGGTATGGGCTTTTCACTTTCGTCCGTGAAAGGGCGACATGAACGCCGTGAGGGCGGCACAATCGTCGTTTGCCTATAGCGCCAGTTAAGCTTGTGACGGTACTGGCTCATATTGAAATTGCAAAACATCCTACATATTTTTTACAGCAGAACAAAATAATATAAATCAAATAACCTAACAATAAATTACACGTATTCTTTATCAAATGAATGTCCTTCAACAGTTTTTGAAAGCATAGACATCTTGACATATTTTTTTTTTGCTTTAGTAGCTGTGGACCGCAGTGAAAGTTCAGTGCCGTAAAAATGATTGAATATTCCCAGTCACCTGATGCAAAGCCAGCTCCATTCATCCAAATGTCATCACTGCCAAATCCAGACACTTTCCATCCGTTTCATTGCAGGTAGTCACAGACAAAGGGACCGAAATGTCAATCGAGCCAAAGTGATCAGTAGATACAGGACATATCAGCTTGCGTCTTCATGGACCATTTCACATAGGTGAGCTCCATCGCGTTGTGACATCTGGATGCTAATCCATGGCCATGGGTGAAGCGGAGAAGACGAATGAGCAGTCAAGCATCACAGAGTTTAAAGTTAAAGATAATTACAGCATGTCGCCTTGATTTTTGATGTATCTGAACAGATTGCTGGACAGCCTGCTGTTCAGATGGAGATGATGGAGGCTGAATCGCTACCTGCGATTAGCATTTTGGATAACTACTCAGTGAAATCTAACTGCTATTTAAGATTGGTAGATTTAGGACATAGATATTCAGCTTTTTCCACTTGCTTGAAGCTCATTTATGCAATAGCAACACCAAGGTCATGGGTTCAGTTCCCAGAGAAGTTCATTTGTCAGTTTAATCAATAACACCTATTCTGTCTATCAAATATAGAAGAACTGGTTAAAAAATATATATTATTTGTACCTTACAGACTCTATTTGTTCACCCCTTGATCCCAAGTGGTCTCAATTGGCTCACTGTGCCTGGATCTTGCTATAAAAACAAGGTGATTGTGCTTTTGCAATTGCTGGTCCTAAACTAGGAACAGTCTACTGCTTCATGTTAGACTTTTCCCTTCTATCTCAGTCTTTAGGTCTGCTATAGTTTCTCTCACTTTTAGTATTACTTGATTACTGGTTATTACTTTTATTTACCAAATCGGATTTATTTTGCTTTCTGCCTTTTTAATTCTTTTTTGCTTTATTATGGTGGCTTGATAAAGCCAACATACTGCCAACGTATATGCATCTCCTCCTAGACCGTTCATACTACAATCACCAAACTAACACCAAACGTTCAAACTACTCTGACCAAATTTATGACCTCATAACTTTACACCAGACTGTCATACAGACTTAAAGTTGGGCTCATTTAACTCAGACTACCAATCTGCCAATCACTGATGACCTTTCACTTTACTAGCCATACCCTAGCAACCACTTTCAGCACCTTAGCAATTGTCCCATGGACTTCCATTGCAAAAAAAAACTGCCATTGACTTTATATTGGACATACTTATTTATTTATTCATTTATATTATTATTATTATTATTATTATTATTATTATTATTATTATTAGAATATACAAGTAGTACACAAAATCGGATCACATACAAAGAAAACAAAACAACAACATAAACATGAAAAAACAATGCGTGTGTGTGCATGCAAAGGTAACTAGGTGGACGGTCAGTACATACATAAGGGAAATATATATATATATATATATATATATATATATATATATATATATATATATATATATATATATATATATATTCTGGAAGACAGAACAATACGGGATATGGGTCTGAAATACGGGAGACTCCCGGGAAAAACGGGAGTGTTGGCAGGTATGATTACAAGTACAACACCAACTGCTACTGCTACAGAAAATTACTAATGTTAGAACTGCTACTGCTGCTACTACAGCCACAACGACGACTACTAATACTACTACAATGTTTACTACTACTAATACTACTACAACGTCTACTACACCTGATACTACTACAACAATGACTACTACTATTGATACTACTACAACGTCTACTACACCTGATACAACTACAACAACATTTATCACTACTATAGTGATATTACTACAAGACTGCTACTACAACATCTACATCGACAACATCTGCTACTATATCTGTACATTCTCATACCACTACACCAGTGACAATTACTGCTACTACAACATCTACTAATTCTGATACTACTACACCAATGATGTCTACCATTACTGATACTACTACAACTACTACTTCAACAACCACAACTACTACTACAATCATGTTTACTACAATAATGCTACTATTACAACAACGTCAGCAAACTGAATAATGACAATGGTAGAAATACTTATAATAATGATAATGAGGAGATAACAGGAAGACAAGTCAGAACAGTAATAATAATAATGGTAACAAAAGTGGAAGTGATAATATTAATGATAATAGTGAGGAGGTTAGGGGAGGTTGGGAAATCAGGACATATATTGGACAACAACATACCAATTCATACTGGCAATATACCAATCTACACTAGAAACAAACTAACAAACATGCTAATTCATATTAAATTCATGCTAACAACATGCTAGTTTATACTAGAAACATGCTAGCGACATGCTAATTCATACTAGAACCATGCTAACAACATGCTAATTTATACTAGAAACATGGTAATTTATGTTAACAACTGCCTAGCAACCACTTAGAACACTTTAGCAACCACCTAGCAACACCTTAGCAACCATTCCGAACACCATAGTAACTGCTTAGCAATGCCTTAGCAAACACCTAGAAACCCTAACAACCACCTAGGAACACCTTAGCAACCACTAAGAAGACCCTAGCAACCACCTTGCAACACCTTAGCAACCACTCAGAAAACCCTAGCAACCACTTAGCTACACATTAAAAACCGCCTTGCAACACCTTAGCAACCACCCAGCAACGCCATAGCAACCACTCAACACCCTAGCAACACCTTATCAACCACCTAGCAGTGGCTTAGCAACCACTCAGAACACCCTAGTAACCATCTAGTGACATCTTAGCAACGACCTTGGACACCTTAGCAACCACCCAGAAATGCCTTAGTAACTGGCTAGCAACGCCTAAGAAACCGCCTAGCAATCAATCAGAACACCCTAGCAACCACCTAGCAATCCCTTAGCAACGACCTAGAACACCTTAGCAACCACCTAGCAACACCTTAGCAACCGCCTAGCAACCAGTCAGAACACCCTAGCAACGCCTTAGCAACCAACTAGCAACCATTTAGAAAACCTTAGCAGTCGCCTAGCTACACTTTAGCAACCACTCAGAACACCCTATCAACTGCCTAGCAAGAAATATGCCAATCCATACAAGAAACTTGTTAACATACGTAGTAATCCGTCTATGCCAACCGTTACGAACTTCATAAAAACTACTTTATTTCAACTTTAAAACTACTTCAAACTTTCAGACGAGGCTTTCTCAAGACACCAAAAAGTTTGTCTACAAACTTTACTTTACTAATGAATAATTATTAAGGTAGTAGTTGGGTTTAGGTTTTGGGTATGTAGGATAAGATCCTACTTCATAAGTACTAATAAACAATATCTTAATAACAAGCAGGTAATAATCTAGTAGGTAATAGTTGGAATCGGTACTTAATCTAAAGTGTTAGCAAATATTGTATTCAGGGTGTACGCGGGGTCTTAAAAAGTATTAAAAGTTGATAAATCAATTATGTGAAAATGAAGGCCCTTAAACAGTATTTTGTTCAAGCATTGTCCAAAGTGTCTGACTCTAGAATCAGCATAAATATATTTATTTTCCTCATAATATTAACTATGGCGTGCTCGATCCACGCGATCGGTTTGGGCCGGGGTGCGTCCGGCCAAGCTCCTCCGTCCGGGTGATGTTACAAAATTTGCAACAAAGGCGGGAAGGTGATGTGACGCTCTCCACATGTAGCGAAACAATAGAGTGAAACAGATGGCAAAATGGGAAAATGTAACACCCTAGCAACCACTTAGCTACATATTAAAAACCGCCTTGCAACACCTTAGCAACCACCCAGCAACGCCTTAGCAACCACGCAACACCTTATCAACCACCTAGCAGCGCCTTAGCAACCACTCAGAACACCTTAGTAACCATCTAGTAACACCTTAGCAACGACCTGGGACACCTTAGCAACCACCCAGAAATGCTTTCAAAATGTAAGTTTGCGTACTGTTGGTTGGAGAGAGACGAGTTTAAACAATGACTGAAGCCTGTCGTTAAAAACAACCGCGTAATTTATTATTTCAAGCTTTGTTTCCTCTGAGCTTATCTGAGTTATGTTGCATAGTTGTGCTCCATTGATTTATTTAACCAAAACTGTTTATTAAGTTGAAGGTTTGATACTGATTAGAACTTAAAGTAGAGATGAGGTCTTAATTTTCTGAGATGGTCTTTAAAAAGTCTTTAAAAGGTATTGAATTTACCGTTAGGATTCCTGCATATACCCTGTATTGCATTGTATTGTATTGTGTTGTATTGTATTGTATTGTATTGTATTGTATTGTATTGCATTGTATTGTATTGTATTGTATTGTACTGTGTTGTATTGTGTTGTATTGTGTTGTATTGTATTGTATTGTATTGTATTGTATTGTTTAACACTTTAAATCTACAATCAATACAAAAGAAGTCTCTTTAGATAAGTGTCTGTCCAAAGCATAAATGTAGAAGCAAAAAAAAAAAGCGTTGCACAAAGAAAATAAGAAGAACTAAATGATAATAAGAAGAACTAAACAATCTAGAACTAATCTAAATTAAATCAAACCCCCTGACTCTGGTTTTCAAAGTTAGCAAAGAAAGTTTAGAATTAGCACTCAATGTATGACCCACTTTGTGGTTATTTTGCATGTCAGACCAGAGACCAGATATTCTAATACATGCACCTACAGGAAGTTTGTAAAGGACAAAGGTCACTAGCGGTTGTGTTCGAGAACTGATGAGCACGCAATCTACTCCACTTCCTTTGCTTGTATCGCTAGAGACAGGCGCCGCTTCAGTGACAGCACTGAGGGCCATGTTGAGAGATGAATCTGGACAAAGGAGCTTTAAAATGCAGGTAGCAACGGCTGCCCTACCCCTATCAAGTGGTCTGGCACACCTAACACAAACAAAACCTTCTCCACACTACTACTAATGCAGTATGTCTACTGAGGAGGAGCTGAAATGCCAGAATTCGCATTTATTCCACATACATAGACATGCCATGATTGGCCCTGACCCTGAGCTCCGTCCGGCTTTACATAAACCTCCCCATGTCTTTCTTCCGCAGTGCCCCCACGGCAGCTGTGTCAACACACGCAAGGGTCCTGACCTTAAACAAACCCTTATGAAAGTCATTATACACACTGTCCCACTAATTTACCCAAGTTTGGATATCTGGCGGCGGCGTGAAATCGTAAATGCGCAATAAAAATAAGGGCTTGGGTTGGTGTGTTTGGTTTTGTAATTACTTCAAAAACATTCACTAATAATGGCATGGATTAATCTTCTTTATATGCACAGGACAACTTCTCACGAAGAAAAAAAAGTCAGACTAATTCACAACACGTGTATGCACGCGAATTTGTTCTTAAGCTCATTCCAATGTTAATGAATTTTGAGCTTTCGAAGAAAAATGGTGTGCCGGAGGTTACTTGTTTGCATAAAACACACCCAAACATCTCCATGTAGGGTTTTTCTGCATAACCCTTCCTTAACACATTCTTCAACATATGACGCTCTCGTATGAGAGCACACTTAGCATGTGTGGCATCTTGAAAACCTGTGCAAACTTCAGTGCAGAAATGTATAATAGTTTATATACAGTTTTATCTACAGTTGATGAACTGAAATGTCTACTTAATTTACTAACAGGTTTATAAAGCTGTTCAGTTTGCATACATTTAGGGTCCTATCATACACCCTGCGCTATTAGGTCATTTGTTGCTATTTTCAGAATAGTGCAACCCTAATTTTCAAGTTTTTCGCCACGTTGTTTAAATAGCAAATCCGTTTGCGCCACTTTGTGGATTCATGAGTGTGCCGGTTTAAAAAGGAGGTGTGTTAAGGCGAAATGTTGGCGCGTTGCTATTTTGAGAAACTGAAATAGACCACGCCATTGACCAAGTAAAAGCTGGTGTAAAGTCCAGCGCAGAGTGCGTTAGTTATGTGCCTATCCAGGTTCAAACGCTTAATACACAAAGGATGTACAGCAATACGCAAAAATCTTTACAAATGAAAAAAAATTAAGGATTAAATGATTATTTTCTACATAGATGTAAAAACCACTGCCTCCATGCCTTCTTCATGTCAGGGGGTCTTTTTTCAGTTTATTCATGACAATTAGCACTTGTATAATGTTGTTGTTATTATTATTATTATTATTATAAGTAGTAGTATTTATTATATATATATATATATATTTATATTTGCTTTAATAAATAAAAGATTAGATTTGTCTACCTGTCTGGTTTTAGAGACGCATGCGTCACCATATGGGGCATAAGAATAGGACGTGTGTTTGGAAATAACACCGTTTTTTTAGTGTTCATTTAGTTGTTTGCTGGAAATTTGAACTGAATTTAGAAATGGTTTTGAAACAAATCTTTGTGCTTAACGAAATTAAATATGTAGGCTAATGCATGTCTTCAGTGGAGTGAGTTTCCACCGGTTCCTTATGCACGAAAGTAAAGTACGGTAGCAAAGTGGCAAAGAGGCTGAATGGAGGAGGCTCGTTCTTTATCCTCGCATTTACAAAATCCGCCATGTAAATAGCAAACCATGGTGCAACGCAACTGACTCTTAAAGGGAATAGGAGTGAATAGGAATGAGATTCGGATTGGTTTAATGCACGTTATGCTCAAAACACACCCATAACTCAAGAGGATAAGCACAACCCTGTTAGACCCTGCGCTGTGGCGCAACCTGTATTTTCCGTCCTTAAAATGGCAAAAGTGGATTCAGACACGGCCTTAATGCTTTTGCGCCATGTGCTTTAGACTTTGTGCCTAGATCGTTAAAATAGAGCCCTTAGACTTTTTCTTTTGTACATTAACACTGAAGGTGTCTGTATGCAGATTTCAGTTCAATTCATCTTTATTCCTATAGCTCTTTTACAATGTAGATTGGGTCAAAGCAGCTTAACATAGCTAGTTCTAGTAAACTGAAAGTGCATCAGTCCAGTTTTCAGAGTTTAGTTTAGTTTAAATTTCACTGCTGAAAGTCTAAACACTGAAGAGCAAATCCATCGATGCACAGCTCCACAAGTCCCAAAGCAAACCATTTCACACACTAACTAGTGTGTATCTCACATGCGGTTAGTCAATGAGGCCCATAGCTGAAAATTTATATTAACGTCAAAAACTGAAAAGAAGTTTTTTGCTTTACAATGAACGGTTTTATTTAAAAATGGACCTTTCTTGGACCAGCCGTTCATGCTGTTTCTGTATTATTGCTAACATAAATTAGTTAGCAAGACAGCACTGAGAATTTATAGGTGGATATTATTCTAACTGCTGGATGTTATTTATTCTTCGTTTGTGCGCTTCCTCGTCTCTGGTTTCCACTTTTATCTGTTTTTCCAGAGGGCCCCTTGTTTGGTGTCATAACAAACCCGCCCTATGCCTCCATTCGATGCTGTTCCTCCGGCTTCGTTTACACAACTTCATTGCGTTGCGCGTTGCCCCGCTGCAGTTTTGTTTTTCTTTCTCTTCGGATTTGTCATGTCAAAATGCATCACAGCGGATATGTGTTACAAAGCGCCCGCATCAGATGCGGGTTGCGTTTCAAAGCCAACGCGAGGTCTAACGGCTAACTATGCAAGCTTAGAGTCCTCCAGAGCACCACAAAGTGACTCATTGTCACCTCGTCAGCCTTTACAGGAGATGCCGTTGCTGAAAACCCCTCATTGTTCACATCCCGGCTCCTGAAAAATGTTGATATAGGTGTTCAACGTGCCAAGCTCCCTCCTCCGGAAATCAGCCGCACACATACAGTCGAGCAGCCACCTCTTCAGGCCTGGCCCCAGGCCCTTTCAGCCATCACTGTGTCACAGCGGGGCCGGTGACTAACGGTTTTGGCTGCTACTTTAGCAAGGAAGCGGCTGACGCTTCAGGGCCACTCTGCCAGAGTACACAAGCTGGGAATCTGGCCAGTGGCGATATAGGAGGGAGCTGCAGGCATGCCAGGCCTGGGAGGGAAGCCATGGCATTAAAAGTGTCTGTTCAAAAAGGGAATAAAAAAGATGGCACGCCGTGACGACACGCGGCGAAGCTAAAACAGCCCGCAGGCAAATAAGCGGGACACGCCGTATGTAAATGGCCGTTACCAGCGAGCCAAAGGACGGCCGTGACGTGGCGCAGACGTGAATTTGCATGTCAGATATAGTAAAGATATTGCCATACTAACCCATTCTGGGAGCTAAATTTAACGCAGGCTAGAACAAAGCCGTGCACATGTACACGAAGGCCACTTCCTCCTGTTAAATGTTGACCTTTGTAGTCAAGACCAGAGCGCTTCATCCCCTGACACGTCAACCCACGTTAGCTGAGAAAGGATGGTAGAACAATGCAGCCTCAACCTGTGAAGAAAAAGACTGATGAGCAGCAAGCGGGTACTGTCCCTAGCACAGGAAGCTGAGGCGAATCCCTTTGTGTGAAGACTGTGAATAGGCGCAATAATGCTGACCACACACCACAGGCATTAGCAGTCGGCACATGGCCATTTCGGTTTGACCTTCAAGCTGGTTCCTGGAGCACAGCTTCAGCGAAATGCCCCCTTCAACCTTTTTGAAAGAGCAGTCATCTGTTTGCCCACTTCTCAGACCTCTCCTTTGTGAAATTTAGTGTGTTTTTAACAGCGGGCAGCCTGCCACAGAAGACCAGTCAACCATGAACCCAAGCCTTTTCAAACTCGACCCCTGACTTATGCGTGACAAAATCTGCACCTTTTAGGAGTTCAGCATGTCTCCTCTGTTTGTTTTTAAAAACACAGCCGGCTGATTGGAGGATTTTGCTTGTGTATTCTGCTAGACAAACTTCTCTAACAAGGATTTATTTTTGTTCGGAAATGCGAGAGGAGACGAAGATAGAAAGGAAAACAGAATCATGCATTTTGTTGCTGTTAGCTCATTAGATGGTGTTTTTTTTTCGCTCACGAGCCACCAAATTTTTTCCAGCTATCGTTACAGCCAACTTCAGAGTGATGTTCTCCAACAAGAACCAAACTCTAAACTCTACATTTGGTAAAACCTCTAAAAGAGTGCAGGAAGCATATGCCATTTCAATAGGCTGGCTACAAGCCTAATGAACCGCATAAGTTTCTTGATGCACATCCAAATATTGTGATTTTATATCTACAGATGATAAGGCTGTAGATCTGGACTAACCAGTGTAACACCTGAGCAAAAGTCCATCCTTTTCCTCCTAGAACTGACCTACACTAATTTACCTGAGGTGCGTTTCCCAAACAACGACGTAACTCACGGCTGAACTACCGTATCATAGTACGATGCATCGTTTGGGAAAAGAATGATGTAGTGACGAGTGTTGCCCAAAACCGTAGTTTCTCTGTCGCAGATCTATCGTTTGAACCACGTTAGTTATAACGTAAAATGCCCATAATGATGCTCTAAACTGGGTGGTAACAACTTCTTTAGAGAAGAACCCCATCATTTCTTTGTGCAAATTATTTTGTTTTACACACACCGCATTTTTAAAAAATCCAATATTAGTTTTGGTAAAAACATGCACTCGTTTTCCAAATTAATTAAAATACAGTTGAAGTCAGAATTTTCAGCCCCCCTGATTATTTTTTCCCCAATTTCTGTTTAACGGAGAGAAGATTTTTTTTTCAGCACATTTCTAATCATAATAGTTTTAATAACTCATTTCTAATAACTGATTTCTTTAATCTTCGCCATGATGACAGTACATAATATTTGACTAGATATTTTTCAAGACACTTCAATACAGCTTAAAGTGACATTTAAAGGCTTAACTAGGTTAATTAGGTTAACTAGGCAGGTTAGGGTAATTAGGCAAGTCATTGTATAATGATGGTTTGTTCTGTAGACTATCGAAAAAAAATATATCTTAAAGGGGCTAATAATATTGATCTTAAAATGGTTTTTAAAAAATTAAAAACTGCTTTTATTCTAGCTGAAATAAAACAAATAAGACTTTCTCTAGAAGAAAAAACATTATCAGACATACTGTGAAAATTTCCTTGCTCTGTTAAACCTAATTTGGGAAATATTTAAAAAAGAAAAAAAAATTCAAAGAGGTGCTAATAATTCTGACTTCAACTGTGTATGTACAGGGCACATATGCCTGTGTTTCATATGTTTCCTTTACAAATATTATTGAGAACATTACATATTCTATTCTAAAACATAAAATCACTTACAAAAGCTAACACGTATTCTAATCTCATATATAAATCATATAAATAAATAAATAATGAAGCTATTTATTAAGAAATGAAATTTAATCTTTATCTTTTATTAGGAAATTTAAAAATCCTACTTTAATAATATTAATAATAATACTGATGATGATTATTATTATGATTATTATTATTATGATTATTATTATTATTATTATTATTAGTACAGATACTTAATAATAACCTAATATAAATTAAAAGCATTAACGTATGCTATGTTTTTTGTTTTAACAAACTTTGGAAACGTAACAAATTCCGCTTTTAAATAATAGGTCACTTATAGCTTTCGTCATATTCAAAATGACAACAATGTTTTCAAAGTGCACTGCGAAGGGAGCGCAATTATAAACATGAAGTTCGCTAAAATTGAACTTTAAAAATACTTTAAAAGCAAATTACACCTAAGAGAGATGACTTTAATGCTTTTTTTAAAAAATCATCCCAAGTTTAAATGTAAGAATGTTCTAAATGAATAGGGCATACGTGGGAATAGAACACTGGTTAGGAACTATGTTTCTAACTACAGCTCTAGAGGTGTAGTTGCAAGCATACAAGTTTGCGACACAGTTTGTGAATGTTCGTTGGAACGATGGATTTGGGAAATGGCAAATTAACAAACTATGATTGTAACGACGGAACTTGCGACCTTAGTTGGTTAACGATGGTTTTCCAAATTGCACCCCAGATCCACCTTTAAACACAAGATAAACATAACATAGTGTATACAAGATAAATATTTTATGGCATCGTCTTCCACTTTGAGTCTAATCTAATTAACTATTGAGGGAAAAAACATCTGAAGTGCACTGTAAAAAGCAATTAAATTTAACTTAAAGTGAGTGTCCCGTTGCTTTTAACAACTAGTATACTTCACCTAAAAAAGTGAGTTACTTTAAAATTCTTAAGCAAATGAACTGTGCATAACTGTAATTTCAAGTTACAACACATTTACTTGTCACTTTTAAGGCAATGGGTTTATTCACGTAACTAAAGTAACTATTTGCAAGCTGAATATTATTTTGGATCATTCCTATATCAAGCTAGTTTTCCTAGGAAGTGACAATTTGATTCTCATGGGATGGAAACGGTGCTTTATTCGAAAATGTTTTATGTAAAGTTGTCCTTTTGTGCAACTTGGAATAGAAACGGCTATTGTTTATTACTTTTTTTATATATATATTTATTTATTAGGGGGTTTTCACCTTTATTATGATAGGACAGTAGAGATTTCAGACAGGAAAGAATTAGGAGCGGAGAGAGGGGAAGGATCGGCAAAGGACCTCGAACCGGGAATCGAACTTGGGTCGCCGTGAGCACGCCGGTGCTATATGTTTGCACACATTACCACTAGGCTATTGGCGCCGACTATTGTTTATGACTTCTGACATAACTATATAAAGCTAGTTGAAAATCGGCAAAGTTACCCATTATGCACTCTTTTGATTCGCTTAAAACCTTAAAAAAAATTCACTTTAGTCTTGTTGTCTGGTACGGATTCAAACTGTTCATGCAACAAACTCTGTGACAGTTGGCGTAAAAGCCAGTCGAGTGCTTTTTCCAGCCATTCTCAGTGTTGCCCATGCAAAAGAAATGAGAACCGGCACATGAGAAAAGTTCCCGCCACAGAACTGCTTTATTTACCAAACAAACACCACATAGTGATAGCTCAGCATTCAGTTGTGTGTACATACGTCTACTGATGTTCAGAGAGTCGTCGGGGTGGTTCAAAAGCGCCTTTGGTGTGAAGCGTAAACAGACTCGTCCTCCAGGGAGAGTTGTGGTGGATTCTTACATGACGGGAACTTAAACACTGCGGCTGAGGTGCGGGAAAGAGTGAAGTGAAAAGAAAAACAAAGGGAAGGAATTATTGTTTTAAAAGTTTCGCTGTTGTTATTCCAACCCCAAACTTTTTGTTCTCCTTTTTGCCTGTTTAATGTCAAGTTTTTGATTGTGTTAAGCTAAGTTTAGTTGCTTTTATGAAGATCTGAGGGGAGCTGTTTCCATGCCGCAGTGTAAGCACTGCATAATTGCTTGCGTAACTGCAAAACTTGCAGTGTTTTCACAGTGAACTTTAGATCTAAACAGATAATACAGTGAGTTTAGGTAACCCTTTATTTTGATAGTCCATTTGAGTATTAGTAGACTGTCTGCTTAATATCTGTTGATAATGCTCCTTCAACAGACATTTAACTGACTATAAGAAACTTTGCAAGTACATGTCAACTTACACTAACCCTAACCCCAACCTAACAGTCTACTTATAATCTAATGAGAATTAGTTGGCATATAGATGCAATGTAACTTAAAATTCAACAAACTGACCATCAAAATAAAGTGTGACCTGAGTTTTTAGTACTTCTTTTAGTAAGTTCTATTATAAAGAAGGGCTGCACGGTGACGCAGTGAGTACCACTGTCACCTCACAGCAAGAAGGTCGCTGGTTCGAGCCTCAGCTGGGTTTGTTGGCACTTCTGTTTGGAGTTTGCATGTTCTCCCCGTGTTCGCGTGGGTTTCCTCTGAGTGCTCCGGTTTCCCCCACAAGTCTAAAGACAATTGAATTGGGTAGGCTAAATTGTCTGTAGTGTATGTGCGTGAATGAGTGTGTTTGGTTGTTTCCTAGTGATGGGTTGCAACTGGAAGGGCATCTGCTGCATAAAACATATGCTGGATAAGTTGGCGGTTCATTCCGCTGTGGCGAACCCAGATTAATAAAAGGACTAAGCCAAAAGAAAATGAATGAATGAATGAATGAATATTATAAAACGTATGCCAGTACAGGGATAGATCACCCATGAACATGTACTCACTGTTTTCTCACCTTCAAGCTGTTCCAAATAAAAAAAGTAAATGTTTAAATGTAAATGATGACAATTTACATATTTTATGGGTGAACTATCCCTTAAGAATGATGAGAAACTTGATTGTCATTTAATTCAATCTAATCCAAATGTTAATAAATCTACTGTTAGTTAGTTAGTTTATGTAGCACATTTTTACAACACAACGTTGCTTTTTTTTACAACACAAAAGTTTTGAACACAATCAATACTAACTAAAACTAGAAAAGGGAAGTTCATAGAGGAACTTTATGGTGTCTTAAGAAAGCCTCGTCTAAACGTTTGAAGTAGTTTCAATGTTTAAATAATTGAAGTAGTTTAAGTAGTAATTGAACTACATATATGTTAGCATGTTTCTAGTATGGATTGGCATGTTTCTTGTTAGGTTGTTGCTAGGGTGTTCTGAGTGGTTGCTAAAGTGTTGCTAAGTGGTTATTGGGTGTTCTGAATGGTTGCTAGGGTGTTCTGAGTGGTTGCTTAGGTTTTGCTATGCAGTTGCTAGGGTATTTTGAGTAGTTGCTAAGGCGTTGCTAGGGTGTTTTTGTGGTTGCTAAGATGTTGCTAGGTGGTTGCTAAGGCGTTGCTAGGCGGCTGCTAGAGTGTTACTAGGTGGTTGCTAGGCGATTGATAAGGTGTTGGTTTGTGGTTGCTAATGTGTTGATGGGCAGTTGCTAAGATGTTCTAGGTCATTCCTAAGTTGTTGCTGGGTGGTTTCTAGGGTGTTCTGATTGGTTGCTAGGCGGTTTCTAAGGTGTTGCTAGGCGGTTGCTAAGGTGTTACTAGGTGGTTGCTAGGCGATTGATAAGGTATTGCTAGGTGGTTTCTTAGATGTTCTAGGTGGTTGCTAAGATGTTGCTAGGTGGTTGCTGTGTTCTCAGTGGTTGCTGTAAGTTGAAAGGTCATCAGTGATTGGCAGATTGGTAGTCTGAGTTAAATGAGCCCAACTTTAAGTCTGTATGACAGTCTGGTGGAAAATTATTAGGGCATAAAGTTTGGCCCAATGTTAAGTCAATAGGACTTTTTCAAATTTTGCGGGTCAGTTTTCGGAAAACCACAAGTCAGATCAGTTGGAACAGATACAGCCACTTAATTCAGTATACTGTAGTTGTGAGGTTTGGAGTTAGTTTGGTGGTTGTAGTATGAACGGTCTAGGAGGAGATGCGTTCTTAAAATAGTCAAAGAAGAAGAAAACGGAAGAATAATTATGTAGTATAACAGTATGTTGGCTTTCTCAAGACACCACAAAAAGTCCTACATCACATACATAACAATTAAAACATAATACAAACCCCTAAACATTAAATAGGCTCAAATGCTAAAGAACAAAGGTGCCGTTTCAGAAGCTTTTTAAAAACAGATGATGTCGGAGTGTGTCTAATATGGGGTGGAAGCTTTGTTCCAGAGTTTTGGGGCGGTAACAGCAAAAGCCCGATCCCCACTTCGGTTAGACTTCGGTACAGAAAGAATAAACTGATCAGAAGACTTTAGTGACCTACCAGGATTATATACATGTAGGAGATCTGATAAGTAAGATGTTGGCAGATTACTTAAGGATTTATAAACAAAAACTAATCATTTAAAATCAATCTGTGACCTAACAGGCAGCCAGCCCAGAGAGGAATAAACTGGGGGTATGTGCTCATGCTTGCGAGTCCCTGTCAGAAGTCTCGCAGCCGCATTTTGGGCTAATTGCAATCTATATAAAGCACGAATCATCTCAGACTGGTGTCCTGAACATGACAATGAGTTCACTTTACTCAAACGGCCTCCACAGTAACCAGATCTCAACCCAATAAAGCACCTTTGGGATGTGGTAGAACGGGAGATTCGCATCATAGACATGCAGCCAACAGATCTGCAGCAACTGCGTGATGCCATCATGTCAATATGGACCAAATCTCTGAGAAGTATTTCCAGATTCCTTGTTGAATCTATGCCATGAAGGATTAAGGCGGTTCTGAAGGCAAAAGGGAGTCCAACCCAGTACTAGTAAGGTATACCTAATAAAGTGGCCGGTGCATGTATATGTATGTATATATATATATATATATATATATATATATATATATTCAGCATTTTAGCTAGACTCAGTGTATTTAATGCAGTAAAAACAATCTTAGTGCCAAGTGCTGTGCTGCATCAGCTACGCTACAATGCTTTACGAAGGCTCTAATCTATTAATTTATGTGCCAAAACAAATATGTACAAGACTGCATTTTCCAAAAGCCTAGAGATCATTGGTGCCAATAGTTTCTACAATCTATTTAGACTTGCAAAGCGTTTGAAAATGTAGCTCAAGTTTGTTGACTTTAAGGTTGTTGTCGCAAAAAAAAGATGCCGACAACTGATGCACCAGCACTTTAATTTTCATCGTGTCATTGAAACGTGATCGTTTCATGCTGACTGTTGACCGGGAAACTTAATAGCTTAATTCAGTCATGTTACTTATCAAACCAGCGCGGTGCCTATATTCATTTCCACAGGACGTTTACAGAAAAACTATTGGTGTCAAATGAAGTCGAGTTTTTAGCAGCACCTTTATGGTACAGATTTTTCACCAAGGCAATGAAAATATTTTTATATATCAGCTTTTGACTCACTTTCATTAGGTGTCTAGGTTTTCTGAAATGATGAAAACACTGCCACGATGCAGCACTCAGAATGCTTTGACTCTTAAGGAGATGGGATTACTTTGTGTGATTGTGGGCTTCATTGTGGAGCAAGGGGATCGTGAGCAAAATCCCCTGTCAGGCACTGGTGCTTATCCCAGTCCTGTGTTGCTTTCAACCAGAAGGACTCTGTCACGAGCGCATGTAATCTCAGTGACAGACTGAGGGAGCGAAAATTGAATTTCGTGTGAAAGAGGACAAGAAAATACAAGTAGAAAGGGGCAAGAAAATAAAGGCGAGGGTTTTGAAGAAGCATTCTTGTTTACGCAAAACAGGCTTGCACCGAGTGTCTTCTTAATAGTTCACAACAAAGACCTTCGCAGCTTAAATTATAGACTCAAAGCATGTACTGTATGGTTAGCAGTGTGTTTTGCATTATTCATAGCAACTTCAAAATCTCAATTATTGATGAAAAACAGGGAAAAAATTAGAGGAAATGAAAGAACTGAGTGAGAATGTGTTGAATGAGAAAAAACAATGATGCAACAGCGGGGAAATGCAAAACCACCACAAACTCATTAGAGTAAGAGAAGACATTGGCTCATGAATGTTCATGAATGGACTACCAAAATTAATATGATATACATTTCAAATATAGAACTGACTTAAAAAGTTTACATGAAAGCGGTGTACTAAAAACATATAGGTTTCATATTTTTTAAAGGCTTTACGTACAGACAACAACATTGTCAAAATGCTCTGAGTCTGTTCCAATGACGCGACAGCGCCTTTTCCCATTAAACGGTTTAAATGCAAAACGCCTCGTGACGGGCACAAACTCGCAAAAACTGCTGAAATTGGAGCCTGGGCATGCGCAGATCCGCAGAAGGACTGCCTCATGCGAATACGCAGAATCAAGCTTCCAACCAAATGCTTGTTCGTCAAATTAACCACAACCCTCGAATTTGAATTTGACCGCCCGTATCTGCACTGTTACAAAGGCTCGCTAATATAAATATAAGCACTTACATTTAAAAATGTAATAATATACAGTCCATTCAGAAAGTATTCATAGCGCTTCACTTTTTCTATATGTTTTTTGTCACAGCCTTATTCCAAAATGGATCAAATTAATTTATTTCCTTAAAATTCTTTTAAACAAGATGAACCGTCGCCTCAGTCTGAGGTCAAGAGCACTCTGAAGCAGGTTTCTGTACATTGTCTCTGTACATTGCTGCATTTATCTTTCCCTCTATCCTGACTAGTCTTCCAGTTCCTGCTGCTGAAAAACATCCCCACAGCATGATGTTGCCACCACCACGCTTCACTGTAGGGATGGTATTAGCCTGGTGATGAGCGGTGTCTGGTTTTCTTCAAACGTAACGCCTGGCATTCACTCTAAAGAGTTCAATTTTAGTCTCATCAGACCAGAGAATTTTGTTTCTTATGGTCTGAGAGTCCTTCAGATGCCTTTTGGCAAATTCCAGGCAGGGAGTGACTTCCCCAGCCTTGTGCCTCCAGACAATCCTGTCTGGTCGGACTACAGACAATTCCTTTGTCTTCATGCTTTGTTTGTGCTTTGATATGCACTGTCAACCCTGGGACCTTATATAGACAGGTGTATGCATTTTTTAAATCATGTCCAATCAACTGAATTTACCACAGGTGAACTCCAATTAAGCTTCTGAAACATCTCAAGAGTGATCAGTGGAAACAGAATGTACCCGAGCTCAACAAAGGCTGTGAATACTTATGTACATGTGATTTTTCAGTTTTTTATTTCTAGTAGATTTGCAACAGTTTAAAAAACGTTTTTCTTCACATTGTCATTATGGGATATTGTGTGTAGAATTTTGAGGAAATAAATGAATTTAATTCATTTTAGAATAAGGCTGTAACATAAAAAATGTGGAAAAAGTGAAGCGCTGTGAATACTTTCCGGAAGCACTGTGTATATTTTATTTACTAGAGCTGGAAGCCACTTGCTGAATTAAAGACATCAGTTTAAAATGCTGCTATATACTTAATATTCAGATATAAAATCTATTCATAATGTGCAGTATTTCATTTCTTAACACAGCCACTGCATTTGAAATCCATTTTATTAACCTAGCGGTTAGGATGTGGTCTCATTTTCCCCATCTCCAATGTTTTCTGTTATATCTCTGCTCTCAGCATCAATAAAATGGACAAAACATCAACTTTTTAAAAATGTAGCCGTAAGTTGCTATGACCTGTAGCGACCTCATTTAACGGAGACGGTGCAATGAAGGGTGTCTGGCAGTTGAGTGTGCTTAAAAACATCCCTTCGCTGTCCTGAGGGTTCTGTGTTTTCACCCATAGAGAATAACCATAAATGAGATCTCTTTATCTTTTTTTTTTTACACGGAGAGCAAATGGATGCTTGCTTACATCTGTGGGTTGTCAGGTTATATTTTGTGGGAAAAGAAACATTTAAGCACAAAATGTATTTCAAAGGAGATCAATGATGTCTCACGGTGTGCTCCAATTTGCATTTAGTACAAAATACATTCCAGCATCCAGAATGATGCATTTTGGGAACGTGAAAACAAATTCAAAGCAAGTTTTCTTATAATGTTGCTGTTATTGTCTCGATTTAAATTGTGCAAAAGTAATTTTGTAAACACGTCGAGATCATGCACATATATTATACACTGAAAACAACATATTAATTAGATTTACTATCTTTTTTTTAGGTAAGTGGTTGCAAACAACTTACATGGGCTGAATTTAAACAAATTAAGTGTAGTAATGCTCAACTTAATTTCTTTGTTTAATTAGTTGTTAAATTGTTTGCAACCAACGAGCAAAAAGGCCTTGACCCAGATCTCAATGAAAGCAACTAAACAGCTAGCATAATCACAAGCACGTAACACACTCATGCATTCGCAGACGCTTTTATCCAATGCATTCAAGACAAGACATTCAACCCATTTTCTGGGCACTGCTAGCTCTACGCTCTGCCAGGTAGGCTACGTTATCATTAATTAATGATAAGTTTGGGGGTGCCGCAGTGAGTAGCACTCGGCAGCCTCTGCTGGGTCAGTTGGCATTTCTGTGTGGAGTTTGCATGTCACGTGCTCACGTGAGTTTTCTCCGGGTGCTCAGGTTTCCCCCACAAGTCCAGAGATATGCGCTAAATTGCCCATAGTGTATGTGTGTGAATAAGAGTGCATGGGTGTTTCCCGGTGATGGGTTGCAGCTGGTAGGGCATCCGCTGTGTAAAATATTTGCAGGATAAGTTGGTGGTTCATTCCGCTGTGGCGACCCCTGATTAATAAACGGACTAAGACGGAAGGAAAATGAATGAATGAATGAACATTCGTCCATTTGCAATCAGTTCGGCAAAAAAATACTAAATATCTAGTCTAAACGATACCAAAGGATAGTTCGAAGAATGTTTTTGATTAAGTATTGGCAATTTGTGGAATCCTGGAACGTGGAACGTAGTAGTAAACTTGCTGTTTGGTGGAATATTCATTAAAGAAGTTGAAGATAAAGAGAAAGTTGTGAATAAAGAGACTCATCAAGTCTCCTAAGCTATAGCAACCGCTAAGCAATAAAAATGTTCCTGTGGGCAGTACCATCAGTTCTGAATGGACGGTGTGAAGCAAATGATTGCAGTAAATGGGGTTAATACTAAACAAGAGCTTCAAGAGCCCCCCTCCTCTTTTTTCTTCTTTAAAGCATTGTGTGTGTATGTGCGTGCACGTCTGTTCAAGGAGGTTTGGGGCCCAGACACTTGGAATCATTTAGAGAGTATGTCGAGTGTGGGTGGAAAGGAATGCGTGCCCAGATAAAAAAGAAAAGAAAGTGAAAGAAAAACAGAGGAGAAAGGGAGGAGGTGGGGAGTGTGTGTGTGATAGACAGAGAAAGGGCAAGCGAATAGGGTTGGGGGAGCGCCACCTGAGATGGAGGAGCCCTTTAAGTGGCAGAACGCATGGAGGAGAGGGTGAAAAGGAGGACAGTGAAAGAAAGGAAAAGAGGTGGGAGAGGGGGAATAGGAGGGAACAACAGACAGAGAGGGGAGAAAGAACGAGCGAGAGAGAGATAGCGCAGAAAAGCAAGCAGCCCACTCTCTTACCTACTGTTCTCCATCAAGCAGATTTCAAATGGCTTTTGCAGGTCTCGCTTAGGGGAACATCTATTCCTATCACAATGCTGCCCACACACATCTCTCTGACAGCCGAAGGGAGGGGGAGAGCGAGTAGGAGAGAGGGGGAAGAGGTGGAAAATAGAGAGAGAGATGGAGAACAAGCCATCGTTCGGGCCTTAATGGCACACTAGCTCGGGTTTGAGGTTAGCATGCAATGCACCCACTGCCCGTGAGTTCCAAACAGGGAGGTGTCTAATACCCGTGTATAAATAAGCTGTGGGTTAGCATTCATGCTCAGTAGCAGTTGTTTGGATGGTGCAATATGCTGGAAGTACGCAACCCTTATTAAAAATAATACTATAAGCTAAATTCTTGGTTGTTGGTATGTTAAATTCTTGGTTGTTATTGGTTGAGGAACACTGCACAGTTGTTTTTAGGCAAATGTCCACTGTATTGAATGATTTGAGTTTTTTCACAGCCTACACAATTGAAAACAAAACTAAAGAATGTGGAGGAGCATTTAAGATAATACTAGACACAAGAGCTGTTTAAGGACAAAAAGGTCTTGAAATACAACATCTAAACAGTGTCTTTAGGTATACAATAAATGTATTATAAGCTAAATAATTGACTATTATTTTCTTTCTTTATATTTTAGGTGCATTATTAAAGGCTTATCGTAAAAAAGCTTTATTTTTGCATATTATATATATTATATGCACTATATTGTGCATTATATGCATAATAAAATGCATATAATTTGTGTACTAAAAGAGTGAGGAGCTGGTAAAGGCACAGTGTGTAATTTTTGCCACTAGAGGGCATGTATTCACAACAAACAAAGACACAAGCTGCATCCCAAATGGCACACTATACACTACTATGTAATTGCGCACTTACACACTCAACAGCATATGTACATAGTGTCATCCCAAATGAAACACTAACGTTTTTTTACTAAGCGGAAATTCAAACCATTTTCGTGATGACGTTTGACGGTTGCCAAATTAGTGAAATCAATGACCAAACTACCAAATAATACCTGCAGTGAGTATAACCGCATTCATCATCGGGAGGTGGTATAATCACTCTCGTAGGAAAATACTGCTATCACAATCCAAAATCAATAAAGTAATCCAAACATCAGTGCCTGAAAGCTCCACCCCTTCTGCTGTGTAGGCAAAGCTGCAACCGTTGAGTGCGTGAAGTGTCCATCATTCCACACTTCTTTTTAACAGTTGAATAAGTGCATCATCCGGGTATTAAATGTGCACTTATTCTTTTTAGAATTTCAGTAAGAACGCACTACTTACACTATTTATACTACAAAATGGTGTAGAATAGTGCATACGTGTGCGATTTGGGATGCACACATAGTTTGATGACGCCATGGCTGAGTGTGGAATCATGGAAGTTGTGATCTTCACATGGCCTCTGTCACTAGTAAAAAATCGCTTGTTTTTCTGGATTGGAACATCCTTTGAAGCGTTTGGGATAATGAAAGTTCATAGGTAACACTGTTCTAGTGGTTTTTGGATATTTTACTGAAAAAATCTTGTCCCGCAAGTGTGTAGTGTAAAAGGTCAATACAGACGTAAAGCATAAATAAAGACAATGCACTGCAAAGTTTTGTTCAAAATCCAAAACATTTCACTTGCCAAAATAAAAGCTTGATCATTTTTTGATTGAAAATGATGGAAATTTTAAAAAACATCTAAATAAATCACACTTTATTGTTTATTATTCTGCCTTGAATGTATACAAACCTACTATTACTTTATTTTTTACAATTATATTTAATGGTGTGGCACATTACCAGCTTAAGCACCATTACAACCATCCTGAAAAAATCTGTATTTATATGTTCTATGCATATATAAACAACTGTACAAAACTATATATATATATATATTGTACTTTTATTTTTAAAACAAATTTTAAAAGCTCTATGGTATAATTAGCTTAATTACTATATATACAGTGCATCTGGAAAGTATTTATAGCGCTTCACTTTTTCCACATTTTTTTATTTGCCAAAAGGCATCTGAAGGACTCTCAGACCATAAGAAACTGTACACCGTCGCTTCCCATCCAACCTGAGAGAGCTTGAGAGGTACTGCAATAAGGAATAGGCAAAAATTCCCAAAGACAGATGTGTCAAGCTTGTGGCATCATATTCAAAAAGACTTGAGGCTGTGATTGCTGGCAAAGGTGCATCAACAAAGTACTGAGCAAAGGCTGTGAATACTTCTGTACATGTGGTTTTTCAGGTTTTTTATTTTTAATAAATTTGCAACAATTTCAAAAAATCTTTTTTCACATTGTCATTATTGTGTGTAGAATTTTTGATCAAATAAATGAATTTAATCCATTTTGGAATAAGGCTGTAACATAAAAAATTTGGAAAAAGTAAAGCGCTATGAATACTTTTCGGATGCACGATGTATAGTATATGTAAAACATAATAATGATAATTCATTCATTCATTCATTTTCTTTTCGGCTTAGTCCCTTTATTAATCTGTGGTCGCCACAGCGGAATGAACCACCAACTTATCCAGTACATGTTTTATGCAGCGGATGCCCTTCCAGCCACAACCCATGTCTGGGAAACATCCATAAACACTCACTCACACTCATACACTATGGACAATTTAGCCTTCCCAATTCACCTATACCGCATGTCTTTGGACTGTGGGGGAAACCAGAGCACCCAGAGGAAACCCACGCGAATGCAGGGAGAACATGCGAACTCCACACAGAAACGCCAACTGACCCAGCCGAGGCTTGAACTAGCAAGCTTCTTGCTGTGAGGCTACAGCACTACCTCCTGCGCCTCTGCGTCGCCCAATAATGATAATAGTTTGTATAAAATCATTTTAACAATTTGTCAACAAAATGATAATTCACATTTAAAATAATAAGCAGTACTGGTATCTGTATCATTAAATCATATTTATATAGTGTTCAGCATATTTGAGTGCACCCCATTTAGAAAATGAATATTTTTATCCATTTCTCAGTGAATATAGACAATGTATTTTGGTGCATTTAAACAAAACAGATTTATTAAACAGATATTTATTAAAATAATATTTTAGTCACCAAACATGTTTAGAAATTGAAAGTTAATACAATTAAATTCAAGCAAAATATTGCAAAAAAAAAAAAACTACAAAATTTTAACTACATTTTTCACATTTTTTTCTTTTCTTGATTTTTCTTGAAATTTGTATTAAATATATTTTCTATAACATATGTGTTTGGGTGTACTAGTTTTTGTACCGTTATCATACGTTATTTTGTAAGCTTCAGATATGGCTTCAGTACTGACAAATCCAATGTATATGCCTAAATATAAAATTGTATAGCTTCCTATTGAAAATATGAATTCAAAAGAAAGATTTGTGAAGGGTGTGCTTATATATGCTGAGCACTGTATATATATATATTGCGACATATATTAATTTAATGACAGCGCAACCTTTGCAATTTGATAATGCCACTAAGCCCATGCGGTTTGATTTCTATTTAATGAGCCAGCCCTATTGTGTTCTCTGTTCTTCTTCCATTTCCGTTCAGCTATCCATCTTTGTTTTCCCTAAACCTTCTTTTTTATTGACCCTGTCCATTTCTTTTCCGTTTGGAGCATCTCATCCCGTCTCCATCCTCCCCCAGCCCTCTTTCTTGTCTTCTTCCCCTCATCCTTTGCCCATGTGACCACGCCTGCTCTGCCAGAGGATTCCACCAGAATATGAATGAGAATCCAGCTTTTCCAGGGAGAAAAAAAACACACAGCTACGGAATAGAAGGACAGCGCTCACACAAAACACACTTACAGATATCGATGTGTCACATTGACTGAATCCGTAACAAATACTAAGCTGGAATCAGGAGTAGTTCTCATTTTAAACAGAGATGGAAGTAATGCCCCGAAGGCTCTAATGGTCTGTGCATTTGATGCCGTTGTGCATTGTCTTTCCTTGATAGTTTAATATTGACCCTCTGATCAATAATAAAGATTGCGTTCATATGGCGAGTCCTATCCGAAATTGATATACGCACGGAAAGTGACCTCGGATATCTATTAAAAATATTCTGAGCCCAAACATTACGTGATGAACAAGTGTATTGATTTTTTTGTGTGTTTTTTGAGGAGGGAAATATACCATGTGTCTTTAAAAGGGCACCGAATTCTCATTTGAGCCACATGGACTTGACCGTAACCAAAATGCTGATGATTATGGTTAAAAGCTAGAAATCTATATGCTGACATATTTCCGCCCATTGAAGGATGACAGGCTGACGAGGCCCTAACCCTAATCTTACTGAGCCTGCAAGACCGATCAGCCTGTCAGCCACAAAACGGGTCATCTATCAGATTCCTGCCACGCTTCCTATTAAAACAGCTGGGGCGAGACGTATCAAAGGGCTGGGCGCAGTTTTAAAATAGCCTTTATTCTGTAATTAACGTCACAGTACTGACAAAAAACACTTGCTTCACAATCAACTGAGCAAATATTAACAATCCTTGATCATGGATCAGTAAAATCTAATATGTGCTAGGAGGTGGCATTTGTAAATAAATTCATAATGAACAAAAATGTAACTTTTGCAATCCAACCAATCATCAATACTTTCCTGGAGTAGTTTAGGATAACATTAGCATATATTGGGGATTTTAATAGCTAATATAAAACCCCAAAACTGCATTATAGTTAGTTTAGGTGACAACGGAGTGCAAATTATATCTTAATTTGTATAGCTATACATTAATTAAGAAGCTGTTATTATAAAATGTGCACTGTAAAATGTTGGGTTTCACTCAATCGATCTATGTTGGGACAACATGAAAAATTAAGTTACCTATTTATTTTTATAAATTTAAGTGGATTAAACTATCACGGTTGTAAGGGAAAGGACGAGGACTCGAGTGCAGAACTAAAATAAAACAAAAGAAGAACAAAAACAACCCCAAGGGGGAAAACATTATCAAATGAATAAACAAACAAACTTGATTGGTCAGGGCTGGCAAGGATCAGGACTGGAGAAACAGGACACGACTCGACAGGATATGGCGAAATGGCACAGAGCAACAGACAAGGGGAGACTATAAAGAGAAAGAATTAACAAACAAACAGGTGAACATAACAAGGAGGGTTGGACTAGACCAGTGTTTCCCAACCCTGTTCCTGGAGGCACACCAACAGTTCATGTTTTGGATGTCTCCCTCATCTGACCCATTACCTTCAGGTTTTGGAGTCTCTTCTAATGCAGAGTTTCCCAACCCTGTTCCTGAAGGCACACCAACAGTACACATTTTCCTCCTCTCCCTTATCAAACACACCTGAAACAACTAATCAGAACATTAGAAGAGACACCAAAACCTGAAGTTAATGGGTCAGATGAGGGAGACATCCAAAACATGAACTGTTGGTGTGCCTCCAGGAACAGGGTTGGGAAACACTGGACTAGACAATAGACGGGAAAGCACATGACACAACGAAACAACACCATGTGCTCACATAAAACGAGACTGGAACATGCAGCCAATATGAGAACTCATTAACCGCATTTTCACATGACAATACTAAAGCACGAAGCGCATGTAAACGTGTACCATCAACAGAAGACTGAAAGCAAGACATGAGTACACGATAAATAAAAACTCACCGTGCACTCACACATGCAATGTGAATGTTCCATTTTTTTTGCGCCAACCGAAACTAGACCGAGACACTGAGAATGAAACAGCACTCTGCAGACAGAACAAACACCAGAACGATAGCGCGCATCCCGAGCATGCCCGGACCCTGAGGACCCGCGTCAAGTGGGAGCGCGCACGGCCCGAACGCAGCTGAGATGGCGCTCGTACAAAGATGAATACAATGACAGAAAATGAGTGCTCGACCCAAGAATACTCGAGCTGACTAGTGTCTGGACTCAGCCACCAAACAAGAGCGAACTGGCAGAATCCTGACATGAACATACTACAATCAAGTCGTCGCAAAAAAACCTTCAAGAATTGAGTTGTTTTAGCTCAATTTAATTAAGTGTTATTTAAAATAATCTGAAACAACTCAATTCTTGAGAGGATTTTTTTGGACAACTTAATTGTCTTATGTTTAATCAACTTTAATTGCTAAAAACTAATAAGCTAACTTAATTCCTTCATGTCGTCCGAACACAAATCGATTGTGTGGACCCCAGCATTTTTTACAGTGTGTATAACTTATAAACTATATATAATATGATAACTATGACTACATACATACTAAATAACTACATTTTTTGAGATTATTATTTTAACTAGCACACTTGGGTTATTAGATGTTTGTGTTCCAGAAGGAAGTAATAGTTGACATCAACTCTTGCTTAGTGAATTTTTTGTTTCTTTTCCCTTTCCTGCTGGTAAATTCTTTTTTGATGGATTTGTCATTTAACGAGCACATCTCACATACATTCAAAAACTCAATCAGGATGCTAACGCTATAAAAACAGCACAAAGTTATACAATTTAAATGTAGCTGTAATTAATTTTTTGTTGCTTTATTATAAAACAAAACGATATTCTTAAGTAGAAATTTTAGATTTGCTTTTTTTTTTCAAAGAATTGCACTAAATAAATAGATAAATTCAGAGAAGTTTGTAGGAAATTTCTTAAGAAAATGTATATTGTTGTACACTACCTGACAAAAGTCTTGTCGCCTATCTAAGTTTTAGGAACAACAAATAATAACTTGACTTCTAGTTGATCATTTGGTATCAGAAGTGGCTTAAATGAAAGGTAAAAGCCTCTAGAGTACGCTTATTTTACCAAAATAAAATATGATCATACCTTGATTTTTAATGATTTAATTAAGACAGTAAGGTCTGACTTTGCTTAGACAAAAGTCTTGTCGCTTAACAGAAATAATGTACAGTATAGAATATAAAGTCATGGTGCAGTTGAAAAAGAATTAATTATGTGTATGACTCCCATGAGCTTAGGCGACTGCATCCATACATCTCTGCAATCACTCATATAACTTATTAATAAAGTCATCTGGAATGGCAAAGAAAGTGTTCTTGCAGAGTTCATCAAGATCCTTTAGATTCATCTTCAATGCCTCCTCTTTCATCTTACCCCAGACATCCTCAATAATGTTCATATCTGGTGACTGGGCTGGCCAATCCAGGAGCACCTTGACCTTCACTTTCAGAAACTTTGATGTGGAGGCTGAAGTATGAGAAAGAGCGCTATCCTGCTGAAGAATTTACCCTGTCCTGTGGTTTGTAATGTAATGGGCAGCATAAATGTCTTGATACCTCTGGCTAATAATGTTGCCATCCTCTTTGCAGATCTTTTGCATGCCCCCATACTGAATGTAATCCCAAACCATGATTTTTCCTTCACCAAACTTGACTGATTTCTATAAGAATCATGGGTCCATGCGGGTTCCAATATGTTTTCTGCAGTATTTGTGATGATTTGATATGTTTATTAAGTTACTTTGTGGTTGTTACTCCACAATATGGCTGACTTTTCTGTGCTCCTTCTTTGTTTAGTGGTTTTATTTATAAGAACTGTTTTGTTTTAAAGCATTATGGACCACCTACACTGACCTAAACCAAAACACCCTTGATCTGGGCCTCGAAACAAATGCTTTTTGTTATTTAAACATGTCAAAACGAACACCTTCAGAATCAGTACAGTAAAAGAACGAATGTTGTACAACCCCACCTCCCCCCCCCCACCCCAAAAAAAAGCATATAGTGACAAAGCTTTTCAGAATTCCTGTGTGGTCTCGTTTCTCCTTCTCGTTCAACACACGCCTTGTGTGTGTTTACTCTTTGTTAATCCAAAATGTCACATCTGTCTCCATGGCTGCGGAAACTCATCTCGTCTACACTGATCAGAGACCAGCATCTCCAGACCAACCCAAACAAGAGCCATTGTGAAGGCTATCTCAAAACCAGTCTGAGATCAGGCTGAAAGAGTGACTTCCACCAATACCATCTCTATAGCAGTGGAAACAGGATCAGCACAAGAAAGACCCTTGTCCTCACATGAAAACAAGCCTTCTCAGTGCAGAGCAAAAACAAACACTCCTACCCTTTCAGCGAGGCACTGAGGCACAGATTATGAGGCAGTGCACAAGACAAACCATGTTCCACCAACAGACAATAACTTGGAGACCACCCTGACGATATTTAAACTCTGAAGCCCCCAGTGAGGCTTCAGTCGAGTCCAATTTTAGCTATTTTCCCAAAACTTACAGTAGTTTCTATTTGCAATGACTTGTGTCAGGTAGTGTATATGTATATTGTTGTACTGTTTATATTGTTGTATACAATCAATTTGTGATGGGACAACATAAAAAAATCAGTTAACTTATTAATTTTTACAAATTGAAGTGGATTGAACATAAAATAATCAAGTTGTTGCAAAAAAAAAACCTCAAGAATTGTGAAAATAAACACTCGTACCCTTTCAGCGAGACATTGAGGCACAGATTACGAGGCAATGCACAAGACAAAGCATGTTCCACCAACAGACAATAACGCCGAGACCACCCTGAGGACATTTCAACTCTGATGCCCCCAGTCAGACTTCAACTGAGGCCAATTATAGCAATTTTTTTCAAAACCCTCAGCTGCTTCCATTTTGAAAGTTCAGAATACTCAAAAGATCTTGCAAAACGTATTGTTTCAAAACATTTGATTAAACTAACTCAGTTTTTTTAAGTTACTAAACTAGACTAAATTTTATTTTGTACTAGAACAACATGTTTGTGATGAGTGTCTTTCAACTCCTGGCCCAGCAATACTTGAAATGAAAATCGAAATATCGAAATGAAATATCAAATAAACTAATTTGTGCAATGTGTTTCTATAAAAGTAACAAACTCCAATGTTAATGCAACAATCAAGTCGAGTCTTAGGAGCCAATCACACAGAACATGACAGTGCATGACCATTACGATCACATCTTGCTTCTTTTGCAGGGCATTGCCTATGATCAGGAAAGGACCTCGAGCTGGGAATCGGACTCGGGTCACCGTGAGCACCACCATGATATGTGTTGATGCACTTAACCCAGGCTCATTGTGGATATGTACCCAGTTCTACACTTCTGGAGACTTCAAAATACGTTTTACCTGGTTTCTGGAACATTTCTTTGCCGGACTCGAACCCCGTCATCATGGTCAACTCTGCTTAATGTTCCAAGTCTGTCGATGTACATGGCGAGCCACTGGCCAAAGTAACACCAGAAAAACGGTCCACCGGTATCGCTAAAAAGAAACAGAAGCCATCGGCGGAGTCATACCGCCCCGTAGCGTTCGTTTTAAAGACGAAATGCAGCCAGGCGGACCTCTAGCTACATAATTCGCACTCTCCAGAAATGTAGACAGGGGTACATATCCACAATGAGCCTGTGTTGGCTATGTGAGTGCAATTTTTTTTATTTCAAGTCAAAAGAATTTAAACTTTTACATAGCTTAAGTGCTGCTCATCAATATCAATTCCAAAGCAGTGGACCAATCAGAAGAACTCATAGGTGGGGCAAGCATTTGAAGTTTCTGTTAACCATACCAAGTTGGCATGACAACTATTTTGTTTGATGTTAACATGGCGCATATATATATATATATATATATATATATATATAGCGCCGCCACATTTGTACAGTGCTCCCAGGGCAAAAGTCATTCAACCGCACTAGTCAAGACTAAAGCCAATCTGAAGATGCTGGACTTTAGCGCTTTGTACGGGTGTAGTGACGAGCAAACTAAGAAAACAAAGCACAAAGGCATCACATTTCATAGGTAAAATTTCGTTTTTACGTTTTTGTATGTTACCAACTTTTGTCCTAAACAAGCTTATGCTAGTTTTGTTGAATAAAATCAGCAAACAATGAAATGAAATATGACAACAAGATGCTGTGGTGCCAGAAACTTGTATTATTGTCGGCTAAGTAAACGAGTCATTCATAACGGAGATTCATTCACAAACGATTCGCTCCCTCTGTTAGAATTAGAAGTGAAGGCAGGAGCGGGACCTGCACCTTGGTCCCACATTCATTTCAAAGGAGCGCTACCCTGTACTAAAATGCCGGCTCTATTGACGCATTCCTTCCAATAGACAACAATAGTATAGGCGACATCTAATGTAAATATCTATTAACATGGCAAAGAAAGAACTATTAAAAAAAAATACATTCATAAGTGCTTCATTTCAAGTTTTAGATGCAAAATTGTGTGATTCTGCTTTTCACAACAACAGCAACATAACAGAAACGTCTGTAAATTCCAGCATAGCTCCAAATGAATGTCTCACTATACTAAACATGTGCAAAAACACACAGAATAACACTTAGGCTGTGTCTAACAGCTCTAAAATGCAGCATTCCAGGGTGGGATGGCATCAAGGCACATCCGAATCCAAATTCAGATTGAATTTTGAAGGCAACTTAAATGGGTGCTTCGATATCCCACAATGCTGAGCTCAAAATTGAGCTCAAAATATCAACATGATATCTTAATCTGTCACTCGGGTGTCATTTTGTGTAAGTGTTCTCTTTTGACCAACATTTTCCACTGTTGATGGCATTTCTAGTGAGATAATCGTGTTGTAGTAAGCAAATATTTCCTTAGTTATATCGCCATAGCTCTCTCTATTTGGTTGTACATGATTAAATATGCTGTCTTAGAAGTTTTACAAGGTGTCTTGGTGCACAAAGCTGCCTCCAGAGCCTTAATTTCAACACTTATTTTCCTCACACAGTATGACGCGAAGCTTGCTCGGAACAAGAATTGGTCTCTACTCAGTTCTTGTAGATTATTTTTATAAGTACAAGTAACTTTTTAATTATTGAGTAAAATTAAGACACTTTTCAGATTTTTTTAATAGCAACAAGGGAGCTCACGAGGTTTTCAATCAGAGTTAGTGACTCATTTAGGTGATGTTTCGCCCCTCGATTGTATAGCGTGACTGACCTTCACCATCATGTGACTCAATCTGTGCTGTGGTCTTGTGGGTCCTGGTGTCATGACTAAGCCTGATTGTATGAAAAGGGAGTGGGCATCAGCATTGGTATTAGCAATGCCCTGGGCATCGTAGTGGAGCAGCTGGCCATGAACGCTCCAGTGAGACTCGGCCGGGCTCTGAAGCTCCGCACAAATGGACAGATCTGGCTCTGTCGAACATCTGCTAATTTTCCAGCAGCGCTGCTTTGTGATCTGAGGCCTGGAGTTGAGGGATGTTGGGGGTTGGTTGGTTGGTTCATAAAGGGGGCTGTGAAAGCTGGAGATTCCAGATGATGTCCACGGTTGAGGCAAATGTTGTGTGTGGCATGTTTATAAAGTGGTGACTAACTCCGAAATTCAAATTCAAGTCGTTGTGTTTTATAAGAGACGTTCTGGTTGCAGTGTTCTTTGTATATACAGTGGAAATGAAGGATAAACAACATTGCTTAGTCACCAACATTCTTTAAATGGTTCTCTTTTATGATTTGCTGAAGAATGTAGGTCATACTGGTTTTGGAATGACACGGGGGTGAGTAAATGATGACAGAATTTTATGTGAACTGTCCCTTTCCTTTAACATCCTGAAGCATTTTAATAGTTTTCACTTCTGTAATAGGATGCATTTAAAAGCAAAACTGAATGTAGCTTAGGGATGGCCGATTCCACATTTTGGTAATGTCATGATATAACCAATATTTTTTTGTTAATTTTAATGATACAGTTACTGCTTATTATATATATATATATATATATATATATATATATATATATATATATATATATATATATATATATATATATATATATATATATATATTAGGGCTGTCAAATGATAAAAAAAATTAACGTAATTAATCACACTTTTTTTGTAATTAATCATGATTAATCACGAAACGCCGTATTGATTACAGAAATAAAAACCCAGGCATTTAAGTGCTATTTGAATTTCAAAACAATCAAGGCAAATAACAAACAAAAATGATTTCCATGTTGGATTCTAAGTGGACTACAAACACAAACACACACACACACACACACACACAGACAATGCGCGCAGTACAGGGAACCCGGTGAGCGAGGGATCCTTCGGATTGCAGTTCACTTCCACCTTTATGGATCAACAATTGTTTCACCTCATATTACAGTTTGTCACCAAATCAGGGGTTTCTCAAACAATGACGTAACTCGCAGCTGAACTATCATAGTACGATGCATCATTTGGGAAAAGAACGATGTAGTGGCAAGTGTTTCTCAAAACCCGCAGTTTCTCTGTCGCAGATCCATCATTTGAACCACGTTAGTTATAAAGTAAAACGCCCATAATGACGCATTTAATGGGGTGGAGTAACAACTTCTTTAGAGAAAATCCCCATAATGGTTTGACATTTTAAACATTTTTAAGATTTAAAAACATGCACTTGTTTTCCATATTAATTAAAATATATGTAAATGGCACATAGATGTTTCCTTTACAAATATTATTAAGAATATTTCACATTCTGTTCTAAAACAAAGTTGGTATTTTGGTAATTTATTTTTTATTTTATTTTTTACAGTTTAAAACATTCAAACCAAAGCAAAAACTTTTTAACATACTATAAAATAAATAAATATAATAAACTACTACTATAAATTAACAATATTAACATATGTTATATATTTTTGTTTTCACAAGCTTTGGAGACGTAACATAAATTCCGCTTTTAAATAATAGGTCACCTATAGCTTTCATCATGAGCCAGGGCTACGTTCAAAATGGCATAAATGTTTTCAAAGTGCACTATTTGACAAAAGTTCAATTGACAATTTGAACATTGCTGAAACTGAACTGTAAAAACACATTAAATGCAAATTACACCTAAGAGAGACGACTTTAATGTTTTTTTTTTGTTTTTGTCATTCCAAGTTTAAATGTTGGAACGTTTGAAAGGAATAGGTCATGTAGGAGATAACTGGGAATAGTACACAACCAGGAGCTCTAGGGTGTAGTTGCAAGCATACTAGTCTGTGACGCAGTTTATGAATTGTTGGAACGACGGATTTGGAAAACGTCAAATGAGCGAATTATGTTTGTAATAAAGAACCTTGCGACCTTAGTTGGCTAACGATGGTTTTCGGAAATGCACCCCAGATGCTCTCTAGAACTGTATCTGACATGTCCCTCCAAGGCTTGTGGCGATACAATTAATTCACATTATGATACTATACCAACTACAGTATCGTAATACCATGTAGTATTCCGCTACTGCAACTCATAACTCAAATCTATGAAATAAAGAAAATAGTCAGAAATGCTATATTTTATATGTTATTATAGGCTTACTTGAATTGAATTCATAATTCCCTTATTATTAAAAAAGGATTTACTATTTTGTAGATAACTGACCAACAAAAAATACATTAACATAAAGATATAAATTATACCGAACAAAATAAGTTACAAAAAGAATATTTTTACAACAAAATTAGGCTAAATGAAGAGGTCAAAAATTGTTTCAATATTTCCTGTTGCTCTTTTGGGTTTTTCATCTATTGCTTTTTTAGTCTTATCAGGTAAGAATCCAAAGCAATTCAAAATGTCACTTTGTGAGTCGTTCTTTTTAAGAGATTGTTGCAGTTGTTGTAGCTACTAAATCATATTGACAGGAACAGAAATGAACTGATTGAGATGTGCGTTTGAACGGAAGCGTCAGAAAACGTGCAATAGGCTACCATAAAAGGCGTAAGTTCTACACAGTTTTGCAACCTTAAGGGGCTTCACAGACTATTCAAATAAACCAGTCTGTTGTTGCACAAACGTGTGAGCATTTTAGTGACTTTTCCACTTGCAAATTTATGTAATATGAATAGACCGTTAATGGCGATGCTACCATTTACAAACTACAGTGGCACCACCAGTATTTTGGAGCCATAGTATTACAACACTACCATAGTACCGGTTAACCGTGCAACCCTAGTCCCTCCCCCTCCATTTTCTTGCTTTTCATATGATGGTTCTGAGCTCAACCACTCACTGGGAGAGCTGTGATAAAAACAAAATGCCATTGGCTGTTTTTAAAGGGGAGGGGCTACTATCTGCCCCACCCTTTCTTCATATTTCGGTTGATATTACGGCACACATCGAACAGAAATGCACATTTCAAAGCACTATACACAGGACATTTAAATCGCCAATGCTTTGTGAATAATCTACATTCTTCAAATTCCAAAACTCAAATATTTCCAAAAAACGTACACTGTCCAATTCTGATTTCACCCCCTTCTTCTCTCTTTCTCTCTCTCTCTGTATCCCCACCTTAGCAAAGACAAACTCATTTCCATATAAATGGAGTGTAGGCCTGCAGCCCAGGGACCAGGCAGAATTGCAAATATTTCATCTCTCGCCTGGAGAGCCTGCTGCTGTTTCTTAGTCGCCATCAGCCCTCGCTTCATTCCCACCTCCTCTCGCTCTCATCAAGCCGCTTCATTCTCTTGCTGTTTTGCACACCTGACCAAATCACCCAAGCACCTGCAGGGGGTCAAAGACGCCTCTCTGGCTCAGATCAGGCATCAGTGGTTGAGGCCAGGTTTAAATGCACAGGACGCCAGGAGAGCTTTCCTATTCTTTCTCTCTCGCTCTCTATCCTTCACCATCCACCCACAATGCCTTTCTGTTTTTATTCTACCCCCTCTACCCAGAGGCACCTGACATCCTGATTTAAATCTCTGTGTTTAAGCAATATCACACTCGCAATCAGGATTTAGAGCGCAGAGTTTCGGCTGCAGTTGGGTCACAGGTATTGGGGATTTTATGCACAGCAGCTGTGTAAATAAAAGGAATGTTGCGGGTTTAATATGAGCTGAACTTAACTGACAGCGCGTTTGGATTTGAATTGTTTCTTGTTTTCTTTTAAAGACAAGTTGAATTCCTTTGTCCACTTGCGTATTATTTGAGCGCTAAAGCTGTTTAAGTCATCATTTTTGCAGCTGTTTGGATGTTAATTTTTTAGTAGCGAGCTGTCTGAGATGGCAAATATATGGCAGCCTGTTTCCGTCAGTGAATAAAACATTAAATAAGGCAACTTCAACCTTTTATCTCACAGTTGTCAACTTTTTTTCTTGGAGTTTGAAGTTTTCATCTTCTAATTCACGTTTTTGGAAGTTTTTTTCCTCAGAATTGTGGTTAAAAACATTGAGAAAAGTCAGAATTGGTAGATATAATCCCCTTTCACACAGTGATACCGGTAAATATCTGGAAAATTAAAAAAAGGTAAGGACGTTCTAAAATTTTTCCGGAAAAGACCTTTCACACATCCATTCCAAAATACCGGTAAATTCTGCCACTATGACCAGAAATGAAGCTCTAAATGGCTGCGCTTATATTTGTAAACATAGAAGAGGTCTGGCTTTTGTTGATGGTTTCACTTTTATTTAAAGCTTTAGCATTCGTGCAGCTGCTTTGTCCCAGAGACATTCAAAGGCAGAAGCGCGAACCGAAGCTAAATGTTTACACGTTTGACTACATTACAAATTCTGTGGATGGATAAGTATTGTGAACAACTTCGATGAAAACACATGGAGGAACACTTTCAGATGTCGAGATGTACATAATATGTATGTGTGCTGGTGCTCACTTCTTCACGTGCGTCAAGCAACTAAAGCAGAGCTTGAAGGTAAACAATCAGCGGTTTATCATAAGCATTTTACCAATCATTTTTTCCCCAGTTGGCATTAAGAAGGAAGATAGAAATGTTATCTGACTAACATCTAGCTGCTAAATGTGTCCGGAAAAGTATTCAAAGGATTTTATTTTCATAATCAGCGCAAATGTGAATGCGTCAGAATTTTCTGATTGGCTGGAGCAGACGTTTCACGTCAACGCGTTCTAAACGTGAATGCGGTCTTTCCAGAAATGTACAGAATTTTAAACAAATTTACCGGTATTTTCGAATTTGGCCTGTTTACACATACAGACTTTTCCGGGAAAATTGGCTGTAAAATATCGGCAAATAATTTTTGAAAATATCGGTAAATTCGTAGAAAATTCGTAAAATTGCCGGGAAAAACGCGTCCACGCTTAGAATGCTCTGTATGTGAGTGTGAAAAGGCCTATAAACATGCACTTGTAAGAAATTTGTTCTTGGAATTTCGACTTTTTTGTGAAATTGTGATTTTATTTAAAGTTAAAGTTTATTTAAAGGTTTTATATTTGCTAATTATGACATTTTAAATTCTATTACGAATGTCTTGCGAAGTTTTAAAGTCTGCATGAAATCAAAATTTACAATGTTAATACAATTTAGTCTTTAGGTGAACAAATATTCTGTGCAAGGTAATCTCCTGATGAAAAATATTAGTTTTGTGAATCTTCAAAATCTGACCAATTGCTTTTGCGTTTAGAGTGGCGGTCCTTTTCTGACATCTGTTTGACAGCTTGTGTTTCTTTATGATATTTACAGCACATATTATTGACAAATAAAGGATTATCAACACCAAATACATATCACAAAACTACTTAATGGTGTCTATGTTTTGCAATTGAATATATTTGCCTCTTATCTATCTCCATATGGACCACTTTTCTAGCATGATCAGTTTGCTCAATAGGGTTAGGGTTAGAGTGTAGTACCTGTGAAGCAGAGAGCTCAGGTTCGAATAATAAAATTCAGATTTATCATCTGAAATGTAAATGTTTCCAATGAGTCTGGGCTGGGCTGCTTTCCTGTTATAGAATTATTTTTTGCAATGTAGCAAATCACTTGACGTATCTGTTGACTTGTTTCATGATATATATATACCACTTATTATTATTATTATTACTATTATTATTATTATTATTATAATTTTTCAGTGCAGTTTTGACAGTCCTATCTCACCGGAAAAAAATATTTTACATACTGGCGATAAAGTAACAGAATTTTACTAATTCGTCATTCGTGTTACATACAGCATTGTTTTGGATGTTCGGTGAGTTCTGTGCCAATTATACACAATAAAATTCTTTTGTTTTGTATTTTTAGGTTTGGTCTTACGCCTTTAACTTGGAAATATTGACCAATTTCTGTGCTTACATTTTGTTCCTGACACCACTTTAAGCTAATTTTGTGTTTTTTGTTTTTTATGATAATCTAAGGTCAACCAGGCAGTTAAAGGGTTCAAAATGAAAAGTGATTCAGGACTCAGTGTAACCCTTTCTTTTTTCCCCATCCAGATCAAACAAACCAAAAGATGCTACTAGAGAGTTTCAAGTGTGAACACACTTTTAGCATTTAGCACTTAGCACTTTTGCCAATCAAATTATACGACTGGAACCAACACTTGCATAATATAATTTGCTAGCATAACCATAATGTACAGCCATAAACCTACTCTTCCAAATAGTGTTTACCTCTCGGTCTTCAGACACCAGGATTGTAAAACGGTTAGTTACACTTACAGCAGTGTAACTGGTAAAAAAAATGTCATCACATGCACCCACATAAAACAAACACTTTTAACACAGCATTGCTTTAGATGATTGATCAGTTCTGTCACAAAATATCCACCAAAGATTTCACATATTGTAGATTCGGTTTTAAAAATGGCCGTAAGCGAACTATAACTAAATGTATCACTTTATCTTTTGCCCCAGACCAAACGAACCAAGAGAAGCAAACGAGTGTAAACACGGTTATCTTTTAGCACTTTCAGAAAGCTGCTTTGCCAATCAAATCAGAGCACTGGAACTAACGCTTGTATAATTGTTTATAGCCAGAAAGCTACTCTTCCAAATAGCGTTTTCCTCTTTGTGTTTAGACATTAGTACAGCACTATACAGATGGCCGCTGTGTAATACGGTTAGTTATAGTTACCGCAGTGCCAGCAGTTCAGATTACATGATCTAATTCTCTTCTCCGTGTGTGGCTCTTTGTCACCCTCCATGACTTCCGACGCTCAGTCCACATTTAAGAGCCCGGAGGAGAGCTGGAAAACGGGATGGTGGATCATCTAATTGAGGAAGCATTATTTTTCCACCAGGAGAGCGCAATAAAAATTGAATGAGGGGGATAAATAATTCAGTTTCAGTTTCAAGCTAGAAAACGGCTTTTCTCTGAGTGATAGCAGAGAAATCAATGCTTTTCTTACTCCTTGAGAGCTCGGAGCTCAAGGCTGGTGCGGGGGCAACTCGTGTGCCGATCTGAGACGACATGTGCGTGACAACAAGCCAAAGTCTGTTATTAAACTATTTAGTGTGTCCCAGTTCCCAGTGGTGACTGATGACAAATAAGACACAACTGGAGAAAGATGACTGACTGAGTTAAATATGAACACAAAACGGGGGAAATGATGCCGAGGGGATTGGGCGATGGAGCTAGGAAGCGTGTATTTGTTTTTGCATATGTCTTTTTTTCTCATTTTCTACATATCCAGGGCAATTCATGCATACAGAATGTTAACTTTAATTTGTTTGTATTTTGTTTACATTTTGAATGTATTATTATTATTATTATTATTATTATTATTATTATTATTATTATTATTATTATTATTATGTAGTAACAGCTCATGATGAAGCATCAAGCGCGAGTGATTTACGCGTTAAGTCAATGCAAAGACGCAAATAGACATCTTGCACGACTGACGCAGCGTGAGTTGAGCATTTTGCGCATTTGACATGCAAATTTAACACGCAAATAACTTGAGTTGGAAAATCTGAACTTCAGCAGACATTTGCGCCATGTTAACCAATCAGAATCACTTTGTGTTTGGTGTGGCTGGGTTAATATGGCCACCAAACTGAAAGTAAACAACGAAAGGCTGACAGTCAGAATTCGGGCGAGGGCTCCCTCTGCTGGATGAGTGGTTACCAGTCCAGTTTGTTACAGGTGCGTTCACACAAGACGCGGATGAAGCATCAAGCACGAGTGATTTACATGTTTAGTCAATACAAAGACGTGAATAGACATCCTGCGCGAATGAAGCTAGAGTTGGAAAATTTGAACTTTAGTGTTTGTCTTTATCAATCATGAGCTTGCTCTTGTAGGGGTGAGATTATGACGTAGTGCCTGTTGTTGGTGTCCCAAGGGGAAATCCTCTTGCTTACACCAGACAACAGCTCATCAAACTGGGCACGGCTCAGTCTGAAGCACTGCTGAAAGCCTCCATTATCCAGGTATAGTTTCGGGAGGAGCTGATGAACTCACAGAGCTGGGTACACCTCTGAAAGGATCTAGTGGACTCAGACACAGCTCCAAATGAATCCACGCTGTTTTTCAGCCTTCCTAAAGCACATAAAGCACAGCTACTGTCATAATAAAATCCATGTTTGCTATTTAGCAACGAAGCTAGAGTCACTGGACAGAAGCCCTGCCCAGGACGCAAATCTCGTCTATTGTGAAGTGAACTTGACGCACAAATGAAGTAAATTTAACACGCGAATAAAGTGAATTTGACGCATGAATGAAGCGGATAAACTCAAAATATTCACGCATCTATTTACGCACAAAAAAGCATGATTTATTCATCCATGCTGCATCTTGTGTGAACACAGCATAAATCTTATTATTGTGATAAATCATTTCCTTTATTTTCCCAAGGAAATCTGTATAGACATTGTAACATTGTTCAGACTTTTTGGACCTCACTGTCTTTTACATAATTCATTAATAATAATGTGTTATTATTTTATATTTAAAAAGTGTACATTTGGATATCTGGAAGCAAAACATAAGTAATAAAATGGTTTTATAGTGTTATTATTACTATTTTATATGTATTTCCTCCCAAATCTATTGTATTGTATTTTATACAATGTAATATCTTCTTCTTCTTCTTCTTCTTCTTCTTCTTCTTCTTCTTCTTCTTCTTCTTCTTATTATTATTATTATTATTATTATTATTATTATTATTATTATATCTGGAAGCAAAATATAAATAATGAATTGATTTCATTTTATTATTATTACTATTTAAATGTATTTCCTATTTTCTAGGAAAATCGCTGTGTAAAACATATTCTGAAATAGTTGGTGATTCATTCCGCTGTGGCGACCCCTGATAAATAAGGGAATAAGCCAAAGGAAAATGAATGAATGAATGTATTTCCTTCTAAAGCTAAATAGTATTTTATACAATGTAATATCTTTATCAAAATCATTATTATTAGTAGTAATATTATAAGATCTGAAATTGTCAATGTGGGCTCAAACTGTCTGGATTCTGCTATATTTTATGTAATTAAACTGAATCCTTTAAATAATTGGACATTGAAATACATAATGCGAACACCTAGATTATTATACAACTATTATTATTGCTGTCTCAGATTTTTGGGGCCTGTAGCTAGAGCCCAACATGATAATTCAAGACTGTACAGCAGTTCAATATACTGTGCTGCAGTGCCATCGTTTCTGGTGGGATAGAGTTATATATGGTTAAATGAGCTGTGCTGGATTTCTTTTAGCTTACAGTGGGTATTCTCATGGGTATTTTGTTATTTGTCAGATGTCATGCTCATAAAGTCACCCATGCAGGCGGATACACATGATAGACTGTCTAAAAATGGAGTTTCAACCCATTACTTGAAAATAGCGACATCAATCTGTGAGCGGCACAAACAACGGAATGGCTGAGCTGTTAAAGGGTTCAGCTCAGCACAAAATGTTCAGATTATTACTCCATAGGATGTTCATGTTTAAAACACGTATTCATTTTTTTTTATGTGACAAATTTCTGTCCCTCCATTGAGAGTCTTTTTACCCCAAAACACTAGCTATGTTTCCATCCACCTGTTTTTATGAGCATCTTAGAATATCATATTAAAAAATGATTAATGTAAACACCAAGATGCACGTAAATTTGAAAAATGCACTTTAAAAAGTATGTACGATGAACGTTTCATCCTATAAGAAAAGAATTTACATATTTAGCAAATAAAGTCCAGCATGCGCATCGAAAAAGTCATGTGATTTTTGTTTTTAGAGATCATGTGATAATAAAAATGAACTGACCACATTGTAAAACATCTGAAATGTTGTTTTGGTCATTCTAAAATCCCTCAGCAAAAGTCCATCATCAAAATGGTTTGGTAATATTAGAACTCTTCTCCTCCTAGAACTCTTGATTGTGCGGCTGGACATCCGCTGCGTAAAACATATGCCGGAATAGTTGGCGGTTCATTCCACTGTGATGACCCCTAATAAATAAGGCACTAAGCTGAAGGAAAATGAACTGTCTTGATCGGCTGCACTCCCAAAGAGTGGTTATTTTGATTATGTTTTTCGCAAATGTTTTATGCGATAGTCCAGTCTAATCTCACGAGGAAACGTGACTATTTTACATTTTGTCAGTTTAGTGGATAATTTGTACAAATTCATATGAGTTCAGTTGTAGGAAAAGATTGAGAGTAGGTAACTAAAAGATAGGTGTGTTTGACTTCATGTATCACTGCGCAGATCGATCAAAAATCGGTGCATACCGATTCAAAATTTTGTCTGGCTTGACTATACCTGTCAACATTGAGATGTGAAAATAAGGGATATGCCCACCATAATAAAGGATTCCCCTGACACCCCCCCCTTAAAAAATCTTAAAATAGTGATATGTTTTATTATTATTATAGCCCCCGTGGCTAACTCTGGCTTATTTACAGTCTCACTGTTTATTAATGAGCATTGTCCCTGTTAAATTAATAAATTACAAAATATTATTTACAAAAGAAAAATTAAATAGTATAGATTAGCAGCAAATACATTAGCAAACAGTTTAGCTTATTACAATTAATAGCTATTATGATGAAATAGAATCAAGCTATCAAATCTCATTAGCCGTTTCTTCACTGTATAACACATTCTGATTAAACAGCAATGAATGAATCTCTTATTTATTTAGATTTTTTTCTTTTCATTACATTAAATAACAGGTGTCACTTTAAATATACACAGATCTAACATTATAATAAAAGCTTTCGATTGCTTTCATAACCTTTTATGCTCATTTAGGACGTAATTAGTTGTGTTTAAAAAAAAACCCACCATGATCGACATCTTTAGATATTATTATTTATTATGTGTATATGTCTGTTTAAACATGCACCCAAAACTCAGACTTTCATTCCGCTTCAAATCGCGTGTACAGAATCCGTTTAGGAAACAGCGTCTATTTATCACTGTGGAGCGCGTCAGCTGACATTCATGCACCGCTATATGACTGTTTTGAGGATTGCATATGAAGGGGAGACGGCACCTGTAATGAAAAGGAAAGGGAATCCCGTGGTTTTTATATTTATTTCGAAGTGTTTTCATGCCTAAACAAAGCGAAAGCACAGAACAGATTCACATTTAAGAGCAAGGGGCGGCCCCTGGTGGTTCGGCGGTATGGGTTGCGTATAGGGAGGCTCAGCTCTTTAATGTTTATTTGCCACCCTTCATAGAAAGACTGAAAATACGGGATAAATACGGGAAAATACTTTTACGGGATGATAATGGGATAGAACTGTAAAGTAGAGGAGAATCCCGGGAAAACAGGTTGACAGGTATGGGTTTGATGCTGCGTCAACGCCACGTGACTGTCATATGTGGCATCAAAGTATCGCGACATCGCTCCGAGATCAGACGGTAAACTCAGCCGGTGCAGCACCTGAAGAGAGACTGCGGGAGCTGCGATGACGACACCAATATTACACGACACAACAACCACATGCACAGTAAAAAATAAATCCGTAAAATTTACAGTAAAAAAATGGCAGCTGGGGTTGCCAGTACTTTACCGTTAAAAATACGGTACAAACCGTAAAAGTAATTTCTCATTTTTACAGTAAACTACCGTATTATAGAGGTAATATGTTTTTAAATAATTTTGAATTACCAACATCTACACATCTTTTGTAACACAGTTAGACAAGTTAACACAGCCATATGCAGGTGGTGATGAGTAAGTTACATAATGAACCAAAGATCATCACAAATGACTTTTCCCACTAGCAGAAAAGTGAATCAGTGTATAGAAGGTGCTCAGTGTCAGTCACACAGCTACTAAACACCAGTATGGTAACACGCATAAAATTAAAGTCATGAAATAAACATTGTTTATTAACATTAGATGTAACATAAATCTCTAATGTACATCACTGATGGGGAAACAACTAAAAAGATCCATAGTAGTGTCAACAAAATGCATAAAAAGTGATGTGCCATACAGGGAATTCTGGGAAAGTCAATTTACAGTTATTAGGCGTATATATATTAAGGAAACATACCGATAACTAGGATTTTTACTGTAGCATGTTTACAGTTTTTTTTTTTTTTTTTTTTACAGTTTTTTGCCGTTGAAATCACGGCCATTTTTTACAGTGTGTTCAAGCTTGGTGAACTCCGACCTGCGAAATCGCATCACTTGACTGTGAGACCAATCGAAGATCAAAACCTCTCTGGACCAATCGCTCGCTTTTTTGAATTAATTTTTTTTTTTTAATATTCATAAAGAGATTAAAACTTAAATACAAATGATATGATAAACAGACGCATCAATCATTTAGAAAAAATAAATAAATATATCCAAATAAAATGTGGTTTGAATCAAGTACTTATGACCCAGGAAGTACTTAGAAATATGGTTTAATTGACCTTTTCTGTGTACTTTTAGAATATATAGTCAAATTCAGTTACTTGAATACTCCGTTTGGAAAGGCCTCTTATGAGCCTGTTAATCTTTGGCCAGGAATGCTGCACTTTCATTACGAATCATGAGAAAACCGCTGGAATGTTATTGCATAATCCCAGTAATAACAACGAATGGCCTGAAAGATCATTCATAATCTTTTCTCTTTTTTTAACCACATTGATGTTCTGTGGTCCATGGTTGGAGTTGAATTATAGCTTTGGCTTACACCTACGAAGAAACATTAGTTGAAGTCATTTGATCCTACACTGTTTTGAATGTGTGTTTGTGTAGTCTGTCAGTGCATTGGTAAGTTTACCATTTGCAGAATCTTCCAACTTGTTTAATAGCCTGTCTATGCAACAGAGGGAAATCTAACACGAGGTTAAAGATGGTTCAACCAAAACTGAAAAATTGCTTGTTAATTTGTACACACTCCAGTCATCCAAGATGTTGGTGACTTTTCTTCAGTGGAGAGTGAAAGATGATTACTAGCTGAAAGTGTAATTCTTGGTAGTTCAAGTAAATAGCTCTGTTGAGAGTCAAAAGTAAACAGGTACAGGTAAAAGGTAAAACTAAATTTAAATCAGTGGCGCATCATTAGGGCGCTTAAGAAGTGGAATGATAGTCTCTGTAAGAAACTTCACAAGGAATATTCAACAGAGGCTCATTCTGAAAACGTAACCTTATATACATTTCTGGAGATTCGAATTATGTAGCCAGAAGTACGTATGGCTTCATTTTGTCTTTAAGACGAATGGGCGGTATGACGCTGTGCCTTTTCACGCTTAGCAGCTGACCGCTTACCTCCATATGGACGGTTTTCCAGCTGTAACCAGTTTGTCCAGTTGGCTCGTCATGTATGTCGGTGGACTTGAGACGCAGAGAGGAGATGACCACAACGGGGTTCGAGTCCGGTGAAGAACGGTTCTAGAAAGCGGGTAAGACAAAAACAGAAGCCAAAAAATAAAACAAACAAGTAAATAACAGGGTGAGAATGTGGTAAAACGTGGTCAAAATCAGACAAGGGCTTTTCTTTTTCTGAATTGCTTTTTAAATTTGTCGGTTGGGTTTAGGGAAGGGGGTGGGTGGGTCAATCAGGGCTTTTGAAAATACAATTGGTTGGGTTTAGGGAAGGAGGAGGGTAGGTCAGTCGATCGATCAGTCAGTCATTCAATCAGTCAAACAGTCAGTCGACAGTGGCCTCTGGTGGATTTACGTGAGAACAAAAACTACAAAAAGAAAAAAGTAGCTCCTGGGACGTATTTGACGGTCTCCAGAAATGTTTATAGAGGTATGTTTTCAGAATGAGCCTGGGTTGGAGAAAGTTACTTTAAAAAGTAATAGATTACAATCTTGTGTTACTACAAAAAAGTAACTAAATGTGATAATTGGTTACTTTCTGAGAAAAGTAATGCATTGCATATACGTTTTCATCTGTTTTGGGCTTGCTTGTTTGTAATGGAATAAAAAAACGTATATTTTTGAAAAAAAATAAAAAGCCATTTTTTTACCTTTTACTTTATGTGGATTCATGAAGTAAATTTAAGTAAATTAATAAAAAGTAATGCGCTTTACTAGTTACCTGAAAAAAGTAATCTGATTACATAACTCAAGTTACATGCGTTACCCTTTGCACAATTTACATTATTACCTTTAACCCACAGCCTCTGCAGAAAATCCTGAGTGTGTGTATGTATATGTGTGTATATATGATGACGCAGTGGCGCAGTAGGTAGTAGGTAGAGTGCTGTCGCCTCACATCAAGAAGTTTGCTGGTTCGAGCCTCGGCTGGGTCAGTTGGCGTTTCTGTGTGGAGTTTGCATGTTCTCCCTGCGTTCGCGTAGGTTTCCTCCGGGTGCTCCAGTTTCCCCCACAGTCCAAAGACATGTGGTATAGGTGAATTGGGTAGGCTAAATTGTCCATAGTGTATGAGTGTGTATGGATGTTTCCCAGAGATGGGTTGCAGCTGGAATTAATAGATTAATAAAGGAATTAAGGAATTATTTTTTCTGCATGATTGTGTTTTTTGCTGTGTAGACCAAAGCAGATAGGCTCAGTTTAGTGTCCACTGTAGAGTCCAACTGGTTTTTATTTCTATAAAAAAATCAAACAGTGTACCACCATCGACAAAAGCTATAGGCTGAAATATCAACTTCTGTCAGAAAATTTAAACACGCTGATATTTGTTTCTTTGTAGTTGTAAGAAAAAAACATAGGTAACATTAATTTGATGGTCCCCTTGAGTATTAGTAGACTGTCTGCTTAATATCTGTTAATATGCTCCATCAACAGACATTTAACTGACCATAAGACACTTAGCAAGTACATATCAACTTACACTAACCCCAATTTAACAGTCTACTTATAATCTAATGAGAATTAGTTGCTACTTAACTTCAATTCAACAAACTGACCATCAAAATAAAGTGTGACCAAAACATTTTGTTTAGTTACATGCCAACTGTGTTTTAACTCACATTGCCAGTAGCCATTCAGTTGCTATTTATTATCAAAAAAGTACCACTGATTCTTCTTTATTGGCATTGATGATTCATTGATAAACATTTAACATCCAAGGATCATTTCCATTGTATAGAAGGTTTTTTAAAGTAGAAAAAGATTATATTATTAGAATGTTCTTCACACTGTGAAAAAGGTTCTTCTATGGTATTGTGTGAAACCCTCCTTCGTTAAACCTTTATTTTTAAGAGTCCACTGAATAAAAATGTCATCAACCCCATTTATTATAGAATTGTCCTGTTATTAGATCTTATTGGGCAAAAATTGTTACTTTTATGAGTCAGATGTTTAGACTTCAGCTACAGTTCCATTCATTGTCTTTGATTTTAGGTCTCCCTGTTGGACGTTTACCTGACAAATTCACCAATCAAAAAACTAAAAAAATAATACAAAAATATTCTTAAAAACCGGGTCAGACTTTATTTTGATGATCCGTTTGTTGAATAAGTTACATTGCATCTACATGCCAACTAATTCTCATTAGATTATAAGTAGACTGTTAGGTTGGGGTTAGGGTTAATGTAAGTTGACATGTACTTGTAAAGTTTCATATAGTCAGTTAAATGTCTGTTGAAGGAGCAGTATCAGCAGATATAAAGCAGACAGTCTACTAATACTCAAATGGACCATCAAAATAAAGGGTTACCATGGGGGTAACAAACCCCCATCCTTAAATGTATGGCACAATATTATCAGGGAAATGATTCTTCTTAAAATTCCTTACCTGTGTCATTCATATGACATTTATATTCTATCTATCTATCTATCTATCTATCTATCTATCTATCTATCTATCTATCTATCTATCTATCTATCTATCTATCTATCTATCTATCTATCTATCTATCTATCTATCTATCTGTCTATCTGTCTGTTTGTCTGTCATCTTCATGTTGAATAGTCTGAGGGTGAGAAAATTAACCGCAAATGTAGATTTTTGAGTGAACTAACCCTTTAATAAAGCACTACTCCAGACGTAAACGTTAAAGTTCTGTTTATTTGGAAAATCCAAATTCCCCTAAGAGAGACGAAGCAGGACAGGCATATGGGAAAAAGTGGGGGAAGGACGGAGAGCGAGCGAAAAAAACAAAAGAGAACAAATGGATGATGCTCTAATCCCACTCTGACACCCACTCATCCTGCTGAGCCATCAGTCCATCCGCCGAGGGAAAGCCGAGTCTGTTGTCCTTCCTCTGTCAACAATTCCTTTCCTCCGTCCCTCGTGCTGCTTCTCTCTCCCACTTTCCTTCCTACTCAGAGGCTCAAAGGTCACACCTAGGCAACGCAGCACAATGTTGTAGGATTTGCCCTTTATGACGACCATGAGAAAAAGACCTTTTCAAAATCAAACCGCGAACGTTTCGGAAAAAAAAAAGGATGTGCAAACATTGCATGAAGTAGCACTTCCCCCAATCCTGTCCAGATCTAGCAACTCACTGGTAGTTTCGCAAAGCCAGAGTTTTTCATATTTGCAAAAAAACTTGTTTGCATCACAGCTATGTTATTATGTTAGAATAATAATACACCGTAAAAAAAAATACTGGTTCCACACAATTTCTTTATGCTGTCCCAACACAAGTTAACCTAATCGTTTTTACAAATTTAAGTAGATTGAACATAAAGCATTTAAGTTGTCCCCCTCCAATATTGTGTTGTTTTAACTAATTTAAATAAGTTGTTTGAAAGAGCAGCATAGTCTTTTTTTAATGGTGTATGATGTTTTTGATTCTCTAAAAATGCTTCCTAAGAGTTAATGGTTGAACATTGGCCTGAATAGCTGAATAAGAAAACACTTTTTTTTCACACACTCTCAGAAATAAAAGTCAGATCAATGGGGCAGACGTCATTAGGCAGTAAGGCTAAGTAGATCTGAGTGTCATCAGTATAGCTGTGGTAGGAGATTTGATTCTTTCTCATTATTTGGCTCAGTGGGAGCATATAAAGGTTGTTTTTAGGTACAAATTTATACCTTCTGAAAAAGGTACCACCGCAGTGACAGCTCACATACCTTTATTTCTGAGAGTGCAACAGTTTTTTTTTTCATTTGTTTGCAAGCATTGGTTTGCATGTAAAAACATTTTATTATATTTCTGTGACATTTCATGTCAATTTGCAAATTTAGCAACAATTCTGAAACATTTGAAGGCAAATTTATTAGACAGACTGATCTATTATTATTATTAGAATTGTTTTTTAAATATTTCAAAGATTTTGAAACACATTTTCAACCATAATAGCTTTCATGACAAACTTATACTAACTCATTTTTAATATCTTTGCCTTGATGACAGTCAATAATATTTTTCTAGTTATTTTGCAAGAGGGCATTTAGCTTCAAGTGCTCATTTATCAGGTTTATTGGGTTAACTAGGCAAGTTATTAAACAAGAGTGTGTAACACGTGGATGACAGAGACAACGTTAGGATCCAAGTGCAGGTTTATTCGGTAGTCAGGCAAGCAAGGGTCAACACAGGTGCAAACAGATGAATAAAGGCAAATCCAGAATCGTAGTCACTATAACAGGCGAGAGGTCGGAAGGCAGGCAGTGAACATGGACAAACAGACAAACTTGGCAAGGGTCAAAACAAAGAGAAACAAGACTGAGGAAAATGCGTTGAATTGTCACTTTACAGCCAAACAAGACTCGGCCAGGAAGTGAGTGTGTGTGTGCTGCTAAAGTAGTGTGTGTAATTAGTCCAGAAGCAGCATCAGCTGTGGGAGTCTAATCAGTGAAGACTTGGAGCAGGTGTGTGTGTGTGTAGCAAGACTGAATTTGTAGTTCATAAGATGTAGTCCATGTGAAAGTGAGTTCTTACAAGCAACCTCTGGTGGTTAGAGATCGCTGGTAATCATGACAGAGTGGTTTGTTCTGTAACCCAGTGGTCCTCAACCACTGGACCGCGGTACCGGTCTGTGGATCAATGGGTACCCACAAGAAATCATTAATTATTTTCATTTTATTTATCTGAGTCTGAACGATCTTTTATTTTAAAAATCTTTTATTTTGAAAAATGAACATATTCTTTTGTTTACATCTCAGTCACTTAAGCGCTCAAAGTCCTTCCAATTTTCTAAAAATGATATGGTTTATTAGGGAAAGATGTTAATAATCAATTTGTATTGAACAATATTGTAATTTTGGAGAAATTTTATATGCATAAATGCAAGTGCCTTAAAACTAAACCACTGGTTTTAGTTTTCCCAAAGGAATTTTGATTATACTGTAAATCTTTAAAGTTGCTCAATCAAAATGTGGAAATGTGAAGACTGTTTAGTTTATTGGAAAAAATGTATTAATAGAAGACCCAGTAGTGTAAATGTTTTTGTGTGTGTGTTTGTGTGTCTCTTCTATGTTTTAATTATATTTATTTGTATCATTATTTTATTGATTTGATTATTTTTGTGCTCTGTTCTATAAATGTAGATGAAAGGAAAAGAAACAAACGTCTTTGGAAATTTTCTTTGCTAAAGGGAAAAGGCCCTGTGAAAGACCCGCAAACTGCCAAGCAATGGATCCACAACCCATTTGTCAACAAATCAGTTAAATCCAGCATGTCTGTGCAAGAAGATCAACTGCTGGATATCGTAAATGACAGGAGCCTTTTTAGGGGCTATTGGCATATTGCGTCTTTTCTAGAGTTCATGCACGTTGATTATTTCCAATGGAGGTGCGCGGCCTGTGCTTTCCAGACGCACACATTTATAAACATATCAGTAGGCTAATCATCTCAGACAAACACAGAAGACCCAAACACTGCAGTGCTTTGTTATTTTTCTCCATAAATAAAACTTGTATAAGAGTGACAGCAATGTTGATAGTCGCATTTCCAAGCCCACCCCCCCTCCCCCTGGTCGGCGATAACATTTTCAAATCGTTAAGGGAGCTAATAGTATTGACTTTAAAATAATTTTTAAAAACTACTAAAAGAAATAAGCCTTTCTCCAGTAGAAAAAATATAGTAGGAAATACTGTCAAAATGGCATTTCTCTGTGAAATATTTAAACTATTAACAAAAATTTCACAGAGGGCTAATCATTTTGCCTTCAACTGTATATAGCAGAGATGCCCAAACTAGGGCCCGCGGGCCAAAGTTGGCTCTTGTAACCTTTGATTTAGCCCACCATCCCATCTGAGAAAAGAAGAAAAATGATGGGGATGGTTCAGAGATTGTTATTTCAAATTGAATGTAACCTTTTATTGGTTTGTTTTATTGTTAAGCTACAAAAAAAAGCGAACTGAAATTAAACGTTTTAATTTAAACCGTGTCAATTAATCAGATTTAGTTTTAGCATTGAACTCCACAGGTTATAAATGGGATTGTTTCTGTTTTTATTGCAATAAGTTATCATTTATAAAGTTAGTTAATATGATTTAAAGTAAAGTTTTCTATTTATTTTGAAATATTATTAAATAAATTAGGAAATTACTCATGACAAATTGAATGTAAAATAGTTTGGTGTATGTATCTTTGGCCTTCGGTTGTCAATGATATTTGGTTTTTGGCCTTTCATCCCCAAAATTTGGGCACCCCTGGTATATAGGAGCAAATAACTTAAAATAAATGTTTCTTTAGTTTGTGTGTTTATGACTCAATCACTGGTTCGTAAGAGTCATTTGTTTAAGAATCAAATTGCACTGGTTTTACTGTCCCTAAGAAGAACAGGTTCTTATGAGTCATTTGTTTGTGAATCAGTCTGATTAAAACATAAGCTAGTCTCTTAGAACAAAACAAATTGCAGATTTCTACAGTCCTAAAATGTTTTGTTTGCTTTGTGTGATGCAGAGAATCACACCCCGTATTCAGCAATGAGTAACTCCCATGATGCATCTGAATGAATCATGCCCACCCAGGTGATTGGCTTTGGCTGAGTCTGTTTCCATCCGAGCCTCTTGTGGTTTGGGACGCTCTTAAAGAAAGGTGAGCAGACTAACATCATTAGACGTAGCGTGTAGAGGGTGCTGCGAACTCTCACCATTATTCACTCTCTGAGACCCGTAATTAATCTACTGATCTGTGGCTAATTGCCGTTTCAAGGTTGAAAGAATCTGCTGAGCTGCAGCTTTTTCTTAAAAAAAAAGTGTGTCAGCCGCAGCAGAAAGGAAGCCGGACTTCACAGGAAAGTTGTGAAAGATGCAAAAAAGGGTTCTTATTTATAAATGTGGTGTACACACAAAATGGGGGTGGAAACGTGCGTACGCCACTTCCCACAGAAAGGTTGTGATCTATAAAAAACAAGCCTGACAAGAAATTGTGTGCAACTGTAAATAAACTCAACGGAACTCTCAACTTAAAGAGATAGTTCACTCAAAAATGAAAATTTTAAGTGGTTTAGAAATGTCTTGATTCTGTTGAACACAAATTGAAGTATATTTATAAACTAATTTTGAGAGAATCACATGCTTTTTTTATCATGCCAGAAAGAACACTTACAAAGATACAATATAATCAGAGACAAAAAGGGTTACAATTTAAACAAGTTTAAATGATTTACACCAAGAAAGAGTTTTTTACATGCAAAATAATTATTAGAGTCTTTTAAGGAGTTCACATATAAATCAAAATCCTTTCTGAAAATAAAAATGTAAGGGTGTTTCTTTGAAAAGTTACATTTAGGGATGTAAAATTAAACCAGAAAAAGCAATAAATTAATGATAAATTTACAATGAGAAGGATCTAAGTTCAGAGAGTAACCAAAGAATACTATTTTTGGTGATAAACAATAAGAATTTTTTTGTGAAATTGGAAAAGTCAACCCAAAACACTTTACACCATAGGTCTCAAATTCAATTCCTGGAGGACCGCAGCTCTGCACAGTTTTCCTCCAACCCTATCAAAAACAGCTGATCCAAATAATCAAGGTGTTCAAAAGAGTCATAAACACCCTGATTATTTGGATCAGCTGTGTTTGATTAGGGTTGGAGCAAAACTGTGTAGAGCTGCGGCCCTTTAGGAATCCAGTTTGAGACCTATGCTTTACAGTAAGTACACTCCCAAAATAAATGATTTAGTGTTTGGTCATATTGAGTACAAAACGAGCATTTAGGGGAAACATTCTTATTGAATTAAGCTAATTTGGTATTGATCGGGTAGCATTTATGGCTGATTTTGATTGAGATGTCAACAGCTTTATTAGATAAAAAAAATAAAATAATTCCCAAAGGAGCCAAAACTGCTCCCAATCTATGTCACCAAATATATTATTCCAAAAACCTATGCAAGCAGGTGAAGAGATCTGAGAACTATTAATAACTGTGAATATCTTTGTTTGACATAACCTGCGCAGTGGGTAGTGCTGTCGCCTCATAGCAAGAAGGTTGCTGGTTCAAGCCTCGGCTGGGTCAGCTGGCATTTCTGTGGGGGTTTGCATGTTTTCCCCGTGTTCACGTGGGTTTGCTTCGGGTGCTCCGGTTTCCTCCACAGTCCAAAAACATGTGCTATAGGTGAATTGGGTAAGCTAAATTGTCCGTAGTGTATGTCCAAGTGATGGGTTGTGATTGGAAGGGCATTCGCTGCGTAAAACATATGCTGGATAAGTTGGCGGTTCATTCCGCTGTGGCGACCCCTGCTTAATAAAGAGACTAAGCTGAAATGAAAATGAATTAGATAATTTAAACTTTTAGGGCCAGATTTGACTAAAGGTAGAACACAATCAGGGTTTGCACCAAAAATGGCATATTCTTTGGGGAAACTGTAAAACTGATGTATAAATTCTTCATATGAGAAATTATTAAACCAGTTATTTAAGAAAGAGATTTATTTTTATATCTAATATTTTTATTATTCCAAATAAATTAGGTATGAGGAGAAAAAATGTAAACCTCCAACTGAGGATCACGTGCTTATGATTGACCACGACTGGTCCCGCATTAGCTATCATAGGATTTACCAATCCTAAATAACCAGATTTTCTTACCTTAGTCATCTTCGCCTCGAAGAATCCCCCATCCACTCCTACTCCTCTCTCTCTTTCCTAGATTAATGCAGGACAGGGCGTCATAATGGCACAGTGGTTTGCACCATCGCCTCTTAGCAAGAAAGTTGCTGGTTCGGGTCCTGACTGAGTCAGTTGGTTTCTAAGCGAAATTGGCACAGTATATGAGTGTTTTAGTACTGGGTAATTACCGCATAGCCATATGCTGTTATAGTTAGTGGTTTATTCTGCCATGGCAACCCCTAAAAATCAAGGAACAGACTGAACAAATGATTTCAGAGGAGCTCTCGAGACCTACCTAAGCTAAGACTCCCCTCTCTCCCAATTAAATGGGAGGGATCTCCGAGCTCAAGGATCTTCTGAGCTCAGGGCTCTCTCCTGAGACAGCATGCCAAACATGCTTTATTATCAATCATCAGCTAAGTGTGAACTCTTAAAAGAAGATAATCTGAAGAAAGCTGAAAGTCTGCAACCACTGCTATCCATAGTAGGAAAAAATACTATGAAAGTCAATGGTTTCTATTTTCAGAATACATTAAAAGTGAATCTAGGGTAAGTATATAAAAAGTGAGTAAATGATGACCGAATTTTCATTTTAGGGTGAACTATCCCTTTAAATATCAACTTAACTGAACCATTTTCAATCTTCATATGAGCCATAAATACTACATGAAAACTAATTTAGTGGCGTACCTTCACTTTTAGAAAGGCTTCTACGCAAAGTTTTCTCAATGAAAGCCCTGACCTTTCAAAATAGGCTTGGGAAATTGAGACCAGCCAATGACGTACGGACTGTGGAAACAAATATGTTTTTGCTACTAAATCTCAGCGCCAGAATACTAGAGGAAGTAAACCGCTGCACATTCAGTAACGATGACATCACATTCTAAGTAAATTTCTGGGAAATGAATCAAGATTTTGATTTTCCCCAACGTCTTTTCAAGGTGTAAACGCAAGGTTGAGCGTGTCGCGGCTTGCTAAACATGCAAAGAACATGGGAAGCAGGAAACAAAGGAGCGACTCATGGCATTGCTTTCTCAAAGATGTGTCTCACAGGAAGAAAATGTTCCTTTTGATATCAACCCTATACGATGACCAAACCCAAGAAACTGGCCCTCTCATGCCCCCCTTTACAACAAGTCCTGTCATGACCAAGCATCTTTTCCAGTAATACTCCACCACAGGGACTCGCTGAATCCAGAGCAGTTTGGAAATACACATTCTGGATACTGAATTAACTCTGTGGTATTAATTTAGCCATGCAATGGTAAATTCAAATCACGTAAGATGGGTGGCATATTATGCTTATTTTCCGTATGATGTATTAGCGACTTAAATAAAGCAGGATGCCAACACATTCTTTCCGACATATAGGAAAAAGCAATTTGCTCCTTTGTTGAGGTCAGTACAAGGCCTTTGGGATGTTTGTTTATGCCTGGCAGCTCCAAATAAGGACGCGTTTGAGGGCAGAAATAGACTAGGTGTGGTCGCATTTGTCCTTTGACACCTGTCGACGTAATGGCTTTTTCACAGGCAACAGGACACGCTGCAAATGATGATATGCAAGCTTGTCGAGAAGCCTATCATTAGGCTGTATAAACAATAAACACGTACTTGCGACACGCATTGGCTCGGTTACAAAATCCGGCGAGCTGCTTGTCTGGGCAGAAATTTCAGGCATTGTTTTTCTAAGATGACTTTATTTGGGCAAAGTTTCAGGCAGTGTCATGTTTAGGTTGTAAATGGAAATGAAATGGCAGGAGATGACAAACATTCGTCTGTTCTAAGTTAAAGTATTGAAAGACAAACGTTTACAATATTACATGATATTTAGGTGTAAGAGTAGTACTCACATTAAATTAATTCACTTTGTTAGGAGTTATATTGTATATATTTGCATATTTGCAGCCGAAGTAAAGCAGTACCTTTTTACTTGTAGCTGAAAGCACTGAACATTTTAAATGACTGTATTACATTCTTATTTGTAGCATTTCATCAGTAAAGTTAAAGTTAAAATGATTCCTCCTCCGTTATTTTGCAAGATACTACTGTTCGGCTTGGCGCAATTTAAAGGTTTGATTAGACTGAAAATAAGATAATTTCTAGGATTTACTAGTTTTTTTAATGTTACATAGTTGTAAATAATTTATTTGGGCTGAATTTAAACAAACAAATTAAGTTGAACATTACTCAATTTAATTTGTTTGCTTAAATTCAACACATAAATCGTTTGCATTCATTTTTTTAGTGTAGGTTAATTAGGCTAGTTATTGGACAACAGTGGTTCATTCTGTAGCCAATCCTGAAAATAATTCTTAAGAGGGTTAATAGTATTTATCTTCCTTAATTATTTTTCATTCCAGTCAAACTAAAAGAAAAAATATTTTATCCAGAAAAAAATAGAAAAGGAGAATACTGTAAAAATGTGTCATTTAAATGTTTTTACTGGTGTTCTTAAAAAGTGGTTAAAAACAAAAGAGCAGTGTTTACAATGACTAATATTAGTTAGTCTATTATTAGTTAGCCTTTGCTTTTGCCTTATAGCAATTTAATATAAAGATTTATAATGTAGTGTATATGTATGTTTTTTATTTTCATTTTATGTTAAGCCCTACAGTGGCCGAGAGAGCTTAATGTGTTGCAGTTTAAGAAAACACGTGCAATTACAGCAAATTAAGAAAAGATCTTCATCAGTTTGACAGCACACATGCTGCAAATCCTTACAATGCAAACACATTTTTAAAAAACGGGCTGCATTTTTACACAATGCAAACAATTAATAAAACGCGCTGCATTTTTTCACAACGCAAACAGTTTACGAAAATGCGCTGCATTTTGTCACAATACAATGGAAATGTCTCTAGTAGACTCTAAAACATGACGGACTCGGCTATTTAGCTTATGGTTATTTAGGCTAATAAAATGCAAAAGACACTGGAATGGAGATATTAAAATAAACAAACTAAATTACGCCAAAACTTCACTGAGCAGTAGTCACGGCACAGCAGGGTCCATCACGTTTTTTGGGTCCACTTGAAACATTCCACTTGAAACGTTGTGTTCTGATATTTTAGCGAGTGTTGTGAGAAAATAGGCATTGCGGCTCATCGTACAGCCGTTTTCTTCGTTTTCCTTTTTTTGCTTGAAAACGGATCTAGAATGGATGGAAGATATTCGCGAGTCACTGGAATTGTTATTTTGGGGATCGTGGGACGGAAAGTTTTGGAACCCATCTGATTTAAATAATAGATTTTTTTTGTTTTTGTTGCATAAAATAACAAAAAAAGTGTCATATTTAAATTTTTATGAAATCGATGTTTAATGTAAAAACCCTGATTTCCAATCACCACAAATGAACACATTTGTTATTCTGACCAACAATCGTTTTCTGAAAAGCTATCCATTCCGCCAGTCGTTTTAGAGTCACATTATTATTAGCTTAGCAACATGCTAACTTAATACAGCTTATTAATAGAGCCTATGCTCAGGGTCCGAATTATACATTGACGATTGGAGGGGGTCGACTTTTTCAGTAGTAGTTTGCTAATGCATGCGTCAGTGAATCAAATTTATGAACGTATTTAAATTACATCTCATTTATTAATAAAATGTACGTTTTCAGTGTTTTGAGGAATATTTATTGACTATTTTAGAGGTTACTGTTGTCCAAACTTTATAAATTATGTGTCTAATTTTTCTTTTTTTAGGCTACATGCAGATATAAACACCTATTTTACAAGAAACCTGTTTTGTGAGTACTTAAGATGTCTATCGGTGCTCTAAAACTGCCATTTTCAGACTGTTAAACCATATTTTTCCAAGCATTATTGGCATTATCGTTGGCATTATTATGCATTCACAATGGTATGAACCGTTATAGGGGTCAAATGTATTTTTATATCATACATTTTTAATTATTAATAAATTAGAGATCAGAGAAAGCTATTTCTTACTATTATAGGGTTGATCCCTCCATACATCTTGTTTTGATGTCCTTCATGGGATCAAGTGTTAAATAGAGGGGTCAATCCCCTCCCATAAACTCCCCTGTAATTCGCACCCTGCCTATGCTGCTCCATCATCAGCTAGAAATGAAAGCGAAACCCTCTCACAGGTTTTGCTGATTCACATTAACGACACGCTCTCTACATTTCTATAGGAAAAGTCAAGCACTTCCTGTCCATTTAATGTTGTATGTTCTAAAGAAGGCGCTTCAGTGTGGGAGTTCGCCATGACTAAAAGCTTTATCTGGGGAATTCACAATGACCGACGCCTCCGATCACACATTTTCCACAGCGAATCACTTAAACACGACTCGTATGAGTTAACGCTCATTAACATATGAACTATCATGAATGAGGCAATAAAAAAAATGTGAGTGAGGAACGTTCCTATATCAGTCTGCTCGCATCTGCTGTGCCGGTTTTTGTTGTTGTTGTGTCAGACTGAAGTTCTTGGCACCAGAGGCCTATAATCACAACCCACACCCATAACCCACACAGTACAGAGTAACACCCACCCACACACACACACAACAGTCACATGAACATCCTGTCATCCCCCTGAACAGGACTGGACAGACCGCAAGCATTTACACCCTCTCTTGCACACTGAAACACTCACAAACAAAGTGTGCCTGTCCCAAACCAACACGAAGTGGACACGCAAACACATGGACAGTGTTGCCAGCTCTCGCATGACAAATACACAACAGAAGCTTCACGAATTTGTAGATTTATTCATCATCATCCATTTTAGGGCTGCACAATAGATTGTTTTAGCATTCATGCACATATTGTGTGCATCTGCAATAGTCAAATCACACAATGTTCAATGTCGAGTCGGGATTGTAGTTGACCAGACACCACAGATCAGATCAAATCATTTTTTGAGTCATTTAATAGTTTAACCATAATAGAGTTAAATATTTCAAGTGACTTTAAAGCACATAAAATGATAACATTTGTAGCTTTAACAAATATTAAATGTATTTATTCAATTATACAATGCAGATTTGACAATTTTTTTCAACCAAGGCTCATTCTGAAAACGTAGTCCCGCGGACGTTTCTGGAGACATACGTAGCCAGAGGTACGTACGGGTGCATTTCATTTTTTTAAGCGAACGCTGCGGGGTGGTGTGACGTTCATTGCAGGATGAGAACGTGGTGAAAATCCGAAAACGTGGTAAAAATCAGACGAGGGCTTTTCTTTTTCTGGACGGCTTTCGTGAATCGTCGTTGGTTGGGTTTGAGGGAAGGAGGAGGGTGGGTTAGCCGATTGGCCGGTCGCACGGTCAATCATTCTGTCATCCAGGCAGACAGGCGGAAGGTCGTTCGACAGCTGCCTCTGGCGGGTTTACGTGAGAACGGCACGGGCGCAAACGGTGCTCGCGTTCAAGACGTGAAAAAGCGCGCACAGCGGCCTCTCACGGATTCGCGAAAACAAAAACTGCAAAAATACGTACCTCCCGGGACGTATTTCGCTGTCTCCAGAAACGTCCATGGGACTACGTTCTCAGAATGAGCCGGGGTTGTTTTTTTTAATATTTGATTGATTAGTTTGTATGCATGAAAAGTGCTGGCATTTTCAGCTGCGCTAACCCAGCAGACACACAACGTCATAAGACGTTAATATTAGGTTAGATTTAGGTCGCCAGCGTCTAAGGACATTAGCTATGTTTCCATTTAAAGATGCAAATTAAATTTATGCGCAAAACTGGAATAATCGCATAAAAGACGTGCGAATAAAGCAGTGTTTCCATCCAACGAGTCAAAGAGAACAAAATCGTCACTTCCTGATTAACTACCGCCAAATATCACAAGTAAAAACTGAATTTTCTGCGGTAGGAGAAGCTGTGTGAATCTTTTCTTTATTTAATAAACGACTTGTGCCTCAGAAGACAAATGCCGACACGCTATGAACAAGTGGTGGCGTTTGAAAGCGTGAGACGTGGAGCACAGGTGCTCTTGACAGTTCTGGAGGTAATTAATAATATAATAACACTAATACCGAAACAATTAGGTGTTTTAGAATGACCAAAACAACATTTCAGATGTTCAACAATGTGCTCAGCCTGCTGGTTTATCCATTCGCACACATTTTTATCATACCATGATCTCTTATAAAAAATCATGTGACTTTTTTAATGCGCATACTGGAATTAGTTTAGTAAAAGTGTTTTCATCGTAGTTTCAGTGCATCTTTTCTTATTGAATAAAAAGTTTATCCTACACTGTAAAAAAAAAAATCGTTATTCGTTAGCTAGAGTGCCGGAAAAAAAAACATTAAATAACGACTGTTAAATTACAGACATTTACCATAAAATAATGGACTTTAAATAACAAAATTTTCCCTAAATTTAAATTTCCATAATTTACCGTCTGTTATTTTACGGTAAATGTCTATAATGTAACATCCGTTATTTAAAGTTTTTTTTTCATAAAATAACAGATTTTTTGACAGTGTACTCAGTCACGCACATATGTTTTTATGTGCATTTTCAAAATGTATGTGCATCTTGACGTTTCCATCAACCTTTTTTTTATTTTGACGTCCAATAATGACGTGAAAAGTTGATATTTTTATTGATTTTAGGTTGTGAAAATCCAATATCGAGCCAACATCTTAAACCAATATCATATTGACATCAAATGCTAACATTTATTGTCATCAGATATGACAACCAAAATTCAACGTCTGACAGAAGTCATGTCGGTAACGTCCACACAACTTTAAGCTATAACATCATTAAATGTTGATATCTTGTTGTTTTTAGGTTACGTTGGAAAGTAATCAAAATACAACATCTGTCCCACTTTGGACATTGACGTCGGACTGATGTTGAGTTCTGACGTTAACCCAATATTCATTTCCAAGCAAAATGCAACGTCCTACGACATTAAGGTACAACATCAATCTGACGTCATGTTGACGTCTTGTGCCTGCTGGGAAAACACTTTGGTGGACAGCATGCTTATAATTTGTTTGTTACATTTTATGCACTCCCTTACAAAATCACCCTAGTTAATCTAAAATTATAAACTCTTTCCAAATAGAGCTATTCAAGTTATCTGAGTAAATTGTATTTATATTACGATATAGATAGATATTTAGCCTATTTTTAATTATGGAGTCTCAAAGAACAAATATTTGTAACATTAAGAAATAAGCTTTATGACTAATCTCCAATAACTCGTAAGCATACAGCCATTTACACTGTAAAATATATAATAACAAATATATAATTCAAGAAAACAATGTTTTTATGTACTTATTTTAATAAGTTAGTCAGTTTTCTAATAAATTTATACAAAAGTTATACAAAGTTTAACTTAGTATTATTAGTCAGTATAATTGACGTAAGTTTGGAGGACAAAAAAATGGTAATTTGATTTAAGTAAAAAATTTAAGGCAGCAAGAAGTTTTTACAGTGCAGTAAGCATATCTTCAATAAAATAAAACAAATTTTAGGTTGTAATGATTAATACATCACAAACATATGTTTAAGAAAGTCTTAAGTGGCATGAGTTTATTTCTAAAAATAGCCAAAAAATAAAATATGTGATTAAAAAATTATCATTTCCTTTTACGCCTGAAATAATTGAAATATTAAGGAAAGATCATGTTACGTGAAGACATTTACTGTATAGATATAAAAACTTAAATTTGAAATAGTGATGTGCATTGCTTATTTAATTTGGACAACTTTAAAGGTGATTTTGTCTATTTATATATTTCTATAAACCTCAGATTTCAGACATGGTTGAATCTCAGCCAAATATCATCCTTTCCTAACCAACCATACACCTTTAAAAACTTTATTGAGCTTAATCATGTATGAATCTCAATTTCCAAACATTGAGTCTTCTGAGTCACATATATCTAAATCTGTTTAAATATATAAAATCATTGCTTGGATCTTGTCACTTGGCTGCAAGATATACATGATATTTATTTCCTATTGGCAGAAGAAATGGGATGTTTGATTCCACAGAGCTTACATTTCCACACTTTAGCTTTTTCAAAATAATCCAAAAATCTGCAACCCATGACTAAACCTAACAAAAACAGAAGCCCAAAGTTGAGTATTTCAAGTGGACTTGGCAACGCATGTATAAAAAAACACACCCAACCCACGTTTGAAAATACTCTGCACCACCTACTTAAAGCAACAGTTCACCCAAAACTGAAACGTATGTCAGCGTATACTCAGAAAATGCTTTTATAATGACAGAATTTTCTTTATTTGACGAACGTTTCCTCTAAGCCTTTTGTTTTGGTTTCCTCTTTGACTGCTGCACTGCTGTCACGTGATCGCAGGAGGAAAGGTGAATGAGTTTAATTCTTTCAGTTCATCCACGTTCACTCCCTGACGGTGACTAATGCCATAGCTGAACAACTTTCACAACGCATGACTCACAGTCGGATCTGTTGCAGTCGAAGGCACCCTGACCCTTTCACACACTTTTAGTTCAAACACGTTTCGAGGCCTCGGTCACATTTTCCTGATTTGCTTTTTATGAGCTCGGTTTATGACTCGCCGCTGCCAATCTCACTTCCCGTAGTTTGGAAAATAGCTGCCTGTCTGACTGTGAAGTCAACTAGAGATTTGGGTGTGATGTTGAAATTACAGGCTGATAGTGACTCATATACAACTTTTAAACTATTTAGTTTGAATGAATTAAATAATAATAATAATAATAATAAATCCAGGGTTACTATCCAAAGCTACAACTAAAACATTAAGTCAGAAGTCAGAAGTTATTGTTCACCAAATTAGCCAGCATCAGGACGTGGATGCACTCATTTTGCATGCTATCTTCATCAAATTTGAAATATAAACTCATGAGACACTTGGCATATTTTTTCTAGGTTATTACATATTATACGTGTTTGTATTTGGAAAAGCAAATACTGAACAGTTCTTTTTTTTCTCATAACTTCACAACTTTTTATATTTTTGACAACCCAGGCTCATTCTGAAAACGTGGTCCCGAGGACGTTTCTGGAGACTGCGAAATACGTCCCGGAAAGTACGTGTTTTTGCAGTTTTTGGTTTTCGCGAATCCGCGAGAGGCTGCTGTGTGTGCCTTTTTGGCTTCTCAGACGTCTCCCGTGAGTGCCGTTCACGCCCGCGCTGTTCTCACGTAAACCCACCAGAGGCCGCTGTCGAACGAACGTCTGTCTGTACGACTGGCTGAATGATTGACTGGGCGACTGGCCAATCGGCCGGCCGACCCACCCTCCTCCTTCCCTGAACCCAACCAATTTTACCAAAGGACCCGCCCGCCCTAAACCCAACCAACGATTTACAAAAGCTGTCCGGAAAAAGAAAAGCCCTCGTCCGAATTTTTTTTTTTTTTACCACGTTTTCAGATTTTACTACATTCTCACTCTTTCATGAACCTCTTCGCTTTATTTCTTGGATTCTGTTTTAGTCTTACCTGATTTCTGGAACCGCTCTTCTCCGGACTCGAACCCGGTCGTCGTGGTCAGCTCCTCTCTGCGTCTCAAGTCCGCCGACGTACAGGATGAGCTAACCGGACAAATTGGTTGCGGCGGGAAAGCCCTCCACACGAAGGTAAGCGGTCAGCCGGCGAGCGCTAAAAGGAACGGCGTCATACCGCCCCGCAGCGTTCGCTTAATAAATGAAATGCTGCCATATGTACCTCCGGCTACATAATTCGCGGTCTCCAGAAACATCCTCGGGACTACGTTTTCAGAATGAGCCTGGGTTGATTTTTGAGCATGAAACTTCTAGATGGACCATAGTAAAGCTCAAAGTGTCTTCTGTCCAACTGGGGTCAACAACTGTTACTATTTAAAGGTAGGTAGGTTTAAAACTAAAGTTAAATCAACTAGATCCAATAGTCAATACAATGCAATGCTATAAGTTTAATGTGAAATTAAAGAGAAGTTCAAATAACTTTATGGGCCCATAATATTTTACAGTAATACATGTTCACTAAATATTGACATCAAAACCAAAGAATACTTTTAAATTAACTTGTAGTTGTTCCATGGAAACCTTCATATTCAAAATCTGGCTCAAAATCTTTCCAGTCAAGGGTCATGCCCCTGACCTTCCTGTAGAGATCTCCCTGCCCGAATGCTCTAAAAAGCACTGCATCTGGAGCAGACCAACAGGCAATGCACAAGGTCATGTGCTTCTGCAAGATTTTGGCCTGCATTTCCCAGGCTCCTGCATCTCGGACAGCAAAAGGCTTGACCTGGGATCTGCTGAAGGTCTCCTTTAATTGTTTTCAGCAGGGCACGGCAACTGAATAATTAAAACAGAACTAGTTCTCCTGGCTTTTGAAGTTTGGGGCCTCTTCCTCCACCTTCTCTTGGATTCTTTTCTTTCTCTGATTTATTTTTTTTCTTTGGAGGCTACCTATTCACTCCTCCGCATTCCTCCCCCTTTCTGCCCACAGGCACTACAGCCCCCTCTTCTGTTTGACAGACTTCCTCCTACTCCTTTGCCCCCTGGCCTCGTCCCCAGGGCCTAGTGCACCCCCTGCATTCCTCTACGCTGACGTGCCATGTTTACACGGACGTCGTACTGGAAATGCGCACTCACCAAGTTCAAGAATGACATTCAAGCAAGCAAAAAGAAATCCTTTTTAAAATCCCTGCCGTTTTCCCATTTAAGGTTGGAAATTAAAGTCTGGGAGTTAAAGATAGAAAGGACACTTTAACTTTACAAGCTCGCAACACAACAGCAGCCTTTGTGAAATGGCTCGTTTTGTTCTGTCTTATTGTTGGTCCTTCAGAGAGTGGATCCAGAGCGATAAGAAACTTTTTAAAAGAGCAGGTTTTACTTTTTAAGGCGTAATTAAAACGCTTAAATAGACATGTTTTGGCAGCTAGCGAAATTGCAGAACGTGCATTAGCAGTGCCCCTATCGAGAAGGTCATCTTTTTCCATCACATACACGTGCGTGCAGCCTCCAAGACTGTCAGCACATTCAAATGTCATTGTGTGCAGACCTGTTGCATAATTCACAGTTAGAAAAAAAAAAGGAGGTCGTAGAGTTCTAACTTCTCCTGGCTTCTGGATGCTTCCCATTGTGCAATCGTCTCACAACCGCCTGGTTCTTTAATACCTACTACCGGGATAAATGATTTCTAAGGAACTTCGATTTGAAAACCAAAAACTTTATACTTGAATGTCATTGGGCCACCTTTTAAATATGTAAGAAACCACACCGTGACATTCTCGAGTGTGTAACCGCACGCTCTACACACGTAAGATTTTCACACTTGGTTCATTTGCTTGGTTCGGACGAGCACTAAATTCCGCCTCATTCCCTCAGCCCACGCAGATCGCTTTTCACATTTGAGCCCAAACCATGATATGTCAACATCACTGCATAAATATCACTGTCAGGGTAGCGTTGTGAAGTGTTTGTAGCATTTGATTTGCCACTAAAACTTGCAACTCTGACTTTTTAGGTTGTAATACTAACCTAATAATAATACCAGCATAATAAAGTCAAATTTAACAGAAAGCAGATATTGATTTTTCCAGTTTGTTTACTAATGGGTGCAGGACACTATAGATCATTTATGTAAGCAAAATATCTTCACTTAATTTAAACTGTGACACACTTCATTCAAAAAGTCTTCATACAGTGGACTAAAAACCAACAGGAAGGGAAGAAGCTGCTGCAGAGAGCCTGGGAAAATACTGATATTCAAGTTTGATGAATCTGGTTGACAACAGAGACTGCATTGCGGCCCAACAAAGTCTTAATATTGGTGTAAATGTTGCTCTATTAATTGGTGCCTGTATTATTTTTGGTTCGTTGTTATCCATTACACATTATACATTTCTATCCAAGTTATCTGACCATAAGTAATGTAAAGGTGTCTTAATTTCTGATTTGACTGTACAGTATGTACAACAGCCCTTCCTTCCTTACCCCTACCCCTCGTTTTGCACGTTCACGTGAGGGGGTAAGGGTGTCCCAATTCTCTTTAGCTTGAAGGTGTAGGGCTAAGGGGAAGTGAAACTGTTTTTTAGGACCACTCTCAAAACCAAAGGATACAAAAAATTCCTAGAATACACCAGCTACATCAGGAGATGCACAAATTACTATTTTTTGTCATTATTACGAATTTTTACAACAAACATGTATATGTTTTACAACATTCATAACCGCGTTTGTGTTTTACCATTATGAAAAAAAACCGATTAAAAAATAAATAAATTTGTTATCTATAATCCATAATAATAACTTCCTTATAGCAGTCCTGCAACATACTTTAACATCTGTCACTCGATGACACTCGATTACCCTGTCAGAATAGTCTGCTATAATGTTAATGTTGTTTTCGTGTGTTTACATGATGAATATGGCCACGGTGTAAATTCACAGTACAGTTACAATCTTATTTCCACATTATAGTGTTATGATAGCATGATAAATGCCTTCAGTTATTTACTGAAGATAAATACCAAAAAATAAAGCAACTGGAATAACTACAGCAGTCGCGATCATCGATCTCATGAAGTAAGATATCGCGATGACATGATGATGTGTGCAGGTATTGTAGTGCTGTCCCATTTCTTAGGGGTACATTTTAAAGCCTTTCCCCTTCACACTCAGTTTCAAGGACCAAGGGGAAGAGGTAGAGGTAAAATAATACATAGAATTGGGATTGGACCTTAAACTCGCCCTAATTACTCACCCTCATGTTGTTCCAAGCCCCTGCGACCTAGGTTCAACTTCAAAACACAGATTAAGATATCTTAGGGAAAATCTAAGAGCTGCCTCATACTTCTTAGACAGAAAAAAAACAAAAAAACATCCTCAAAACAAACCATATCAGGGTTTAACGCCAAGGATTTTTTCAACTGGCCGAATCGGTCCTGTAATTTAGATTTTTACTTGCCTTACCAAAATTTTCACTGGTCTCACCAAAAAAAAAATAAAAACGTTAATAGCTATTTCTTAGCGATATATTTTAAATAAAGTAAAAAAATAATGTCTGCGTATATAAAATGTAAACATTTTTTAAATAAATGTATAATGAGAAAAATTCAAAGTGTTATGCAAACAAAATGAGCAATATGGAAAATATGCAAGTGTTTTATTGCAGTTCTAAATTATTTAACAACAGGTGGCTGACTTGCCAAACTGACAGCACACTGTGCAAAACATCACTTAATTTTTTTCGTCGTGTTGTACCCACATAAATGTGTGCTTCCAAACAGACGTTTTCTTTTAGCCTCATAATTTTAGGATGCTCACAACATCCAATCACATAAAAGGAACCAACTGCAATATGGTGTTTATGACAACACAGAGGAGGTAGCATTTAAAGGCATAAAAGCATAAACTGCTTCTTGATTATAAGCAAAATGACAATAAGTCACAGGCTAACTAAATTTTAGTGACGAGGCAGCACTAGTCTAATCGGGCCAACAACAATCCTGTTGCTGTCTACTGTCCTGAGCATCTTGCACGCTGGCCCGGGGCCATCAGGCAGCCCTTATTGTTGAGCCCTGCGTATGCCTTCAGTGGATCAATCAGAATATTCCAAGCTTCTAGAACACTTCTGTGCACACATAAAACAAAAATAATGACTGTATTCAACAGTTTCTTTTCCTCAGTGGCAGTATAGGGCACATGTTCAGTATAGGTCAGTAAAGAACACGCACAATATACTGACACTGAGGAGAAGAAACACTTGAATATTTTAATTATTTTTGTTTATGTGCACACAAAAGTTTCTAAAAGTTTATAATATTCTGATTGAACCATTGAAGTTATAAGGTCTGTTTCGGGGATGTTTGTTGGTACCTTTCTGAAATTTGAACGGAGGATGAGGGAGCTCTTATGCTATGTTCACACCAGACGCGGATAAAGTGTCAAGCACGAGAGATATGCGCGAATGAGGCGGCGCGAATGACGCGATGCGAGTTGAGCATTTTGCGCATTTGAATGGCTCGAGATGGAGAATCTGAACTTCAGCAGACAGCTGAAGCACCGCTGAAAGCCTTCACTATCTAGGTATAGGTTCTGGGTGAGTTGATGAACTCACAGAGCTGGGGCCTCATGTACGAAGACTTGCGTTGAATTCATACTAAAACATTGCGTACGCACAAAGCTGTAAATGTGCATATGCAGTAAAATATTCAGATGTATGAATTGTGTACGCAGAATCCCACGCATATTCTCTTTGTACATCTGAATTAACGTGAAACTGAGCGCACGTGCATGAGCGCAAAACCCCTCCCTGCCTCCTCCCCCTAATAAATATGGTAATGACACTACTTTGGGAAAACCAAATGAAAAAGCAATGGCAAAAGCTAGCAAAAAGAGAAACTTTTAACAGAATGTGAATTGGAGGTGCTCCTTTCGGAGGTAGACCGGAGAAAAACAGTGTTATTTGCAAGTTTGTCCTCCGGAATTAATAGCAAAAGAAAAAAAATTGAGTGGGAGAGTTTAGCTGACGCGGTTAACACAGTGGGGTCTGAACATCGCACTGTGAGTGAATTAAAAAAGAAATGGTTGAGTGATTCCCGCCCATCACCGTTTGATTGACAGAGACAACAGAACTAAAGAGAGCAGCAAACAGCCGCGTGAGTAGCGTAGCTCATAAAGCACATGGCAACCTGTTTTGACACGATCGATCATGAATCGGGTTCGAATCCAGCATCTGAAGAACTCATTCTTCTTTTCCCCCCACTACATATCAGATTTTGCCTACTCTTCATCACGAGGAAAACAAGTAGCAATCATTAATAAGTGTGTGTATTACGTTAAGTGCATTTGAGCATCACATATTATTTGCACATTTATTGAATGGAAATGTTTCCGATTCACGTATGCAAAATCGTCTTCAGATGGCGCCTTTATAGCAATGTGCGCGCAGTCAATCGCTTCGATTACATTGGGAAAACCGGCGATCACTGCAAATTGCGCTTTAATGTTTGGCTGGTCAACTGCATGGTATGGAAACCTTAAATACCTGCAAGACATGAGGATGATCCCGTCCCATACAGCTGGCATTGCACGGCTCAAAGAGACTTCACAATTGCCTCTAGGAGTCGCCAATGGAAATAAAACAAACACACAGAAGAAATGCAAGTCCGCCAGACATGAAGTTGACATGGACCAACACCGTTCTCACGTTAATTTCGTCGTTAGTAAATCCAAACGTGAGTGTGAAATCTGGCGTACATAAAGTTTTTGTGTGTACGCAGCGTTGATGCATGAGGCCCCTGGAAGTCCCTCTGAAATCAGGATCTAGTGGACTCAAACATGGCGCAGAATGAATCTATGCTGTTTCACGAGTTCACACTTGCAATAGTTTCAGAATAAAGCGTATTTGGCGTGCTGTCTGGGGAGAGGGCTCTGAGCTCGGGGAAGACACCCAAACTCGAGTTATTCCTCTTATCAGGAAACAGAGAGGAATTGGGATTCGAGCGAAGTATCTAGCCCGGCCCCAGAACGCTCCCCCCGGGATTGTAATGCTTAAGAGGTGAGGTGACGAGGTGGTGGAGGGATGCTAAAGTCATAAGATGCTGCAGATAAGACAGCTTTGGTATATATAGGGGTTTGGTCATGAACTGATTGGATAATAGAATAATTGTCAATGATGATTTGATACTGAAACTTCTGCGCGTGCTCCTCCCGAAATTTGTTTATAAAACATCACTTTTTAGCCTTCTTAAAGCACATAATCACAGCTACTATCTTAATAAAATCCACGTTAGCTATTTAGCAATGAAGCTAAAGTCACCAGGCAGACAGAAGCCCTGCCCATGATCTAAATCCTCGTCTTTTGTGAAGTGAATTTGACGCGTGAATGAAGCGTCTGCTGTGAACACAGTATTAAATTTTACCTAAAATATCTTCATTTATGTTTTGAAGATGAACAAATGCCTCAGGGGGTTTGAAACAACATGAGAGTGAATAATTAAGACACTTTTCATTTTTGTGTGAACTAACCCTAGTTGGAAAACTAGCGTGCAAGTGGGCTAAAGCTGAAATGCACAAACAATTACAGCAATTGTGCACATCTCAAGTTCAGTCAGACGTTTAAAGCGTACAGTTTTCTCTCGCCCAGCCAGACATACATACTGATTCCAGCAGCCTCTCCGGGGGCGGTTAAGTACAGACACACACATTCAGCGGCCGAGTTGGAGTGTGAAAAACAGGGGGGGGGTTGTGAATGGGGAGTGGGAGGCAGCCACAGTGAGCGTCCGGCTCAAAGGTGACAAGGCTCAGGGCCACTGAATCGTCTCCGCACAGACGTTGCCCTTTGCACAGAAACGCCCATGCACCACCATCCCGCCTACACCCAGCTCTCTCTGCTCTAAACGGAGCACTGCTCCCTCTCTCTCCCCTCGTTAACCGGCGTCGCCTGTTTTTTAAAAGCCAGCGTCTGGCTGAGGCGTCCGGCCTCCGCCAAAGAGACGCGCACAGTCCTTAAAGGCACTTTCGGTTTTGAGTAGGCATGAAGTGAGTGGGAAAAATAGGCTCTCTCAAAACATGGATTTATGTGCTTGATGTTAATCAAGGGCTCAGCGTGTGTTTTGCCAGCTTAGCTTTGACTCATCGTTATGTCGTATTAAAGAAGCCGTAAAAATCCAACTTGGCAGAGGGGAGGAAGATACAGGATGCAGACGACAGTGAACTTAGAGCTACTTTTGATACTAGAGCATTTAACCAAATGAATGAACATTAGCGTAGTTAGTGTGCAGAGTTCATTTAACACTTCTTCTTCTGCACATTATATTATCGGATTAACAGTTAAGCAGTTAGTTCGACGTTTGTAATTTATTTGACCCACTGGCTAACTTGATTAGTGACCTTTAGTGCAGAATCACAAATAGTCCAATGAATTATTTTTAGTTAACATTTATATTCTTATTAATTTCATTTAATTCCTAATTCTGAATCAAATGCTGCATCCGAAATCGTAAACTTCCATACTGTATAGTACGCTAAAAACAGTATGCAAGCCAAGTAATATGTCTGAATTCTTAGTATTTGAAAAACCAACACAATCTCACGGCAATTCGTAACTTTTTGATTTAGTGGCTAATTCGTATGATTTAGTACGATTTGCTCATCCTCCAATGACGGTTGGGTTTAGGGGTGGGGTTAGGTGCCACGCCTCCTTTTTAAAATCGTACAATTTCGTACGACTGAACTCGTACGAATTCGTACGAATTAGCCACTAAACTGACAAAACGTAAAATACGTTTGCTCGTGAGATCAGGCTGGAAAAACATAAGTGAGAAGTAACCTGATGACCTACTACTTCCGACGAGATTCTTAAGTGTGCATCTAATGGATGCTAGGCTATCCCATAATGCACTTCGAGAGAATTTATTAAAAGGAGCTAAGCGATGCAACTGACGTGGGTAGGTTACATGATCATGGCAGATGTAATACGTCCAAGTTTCATTCATACTACTCAAACTCATACTGGCTGTTTCTCAATTACACGTAGAACGGACTTGCGTTCTTGTAAAGACCGGTCTTGGCAGGTCACCCCGGAAGAACGAACTCAGGAGACCGCGAGAACACCAAACGCGTCCTGTGAGAAATGAGATGCTGCGTTCTTGCTGATGGTCACATGAACTTCACGCATTTTAATGTAAAATATTTAAACATTACAGCGTTCTCACAATGATTTATTGTTTTTCTCCTTTTTAATATTTATAACATCATGTTTACTTTTTGGCCATCTTTTATTTCAAATAGAACTACAACGATTCTACAGTAAAGGTTGTTTTTGTGTCTTGTGCTAAATGCTTTTATTGATATATTATGCTAAAGATGCTAAAAATATATATGCATTGATTTATTTATTGAATTGATTTCTTGAGCTTGATTCCTCATGACATTTCGTGCTTAATATGATAAAATATTTAAGATTCTTTTTCATTAGATTTCTTGTACTAAACAGGTAAAAATACTAAACACTAAGATGGTTTAATATGCCAACACATTATGTTAAAGATTTATTTATTTATTTTATTTGATGTCGGGGGTAAATATTCCTAAATGTTAAATTATTTTTATTATATATATATATATATATATATATATATATATATATATATACAGTTGAAATCAGAATTATTAGCCCCCCTGAATTATTAGACTACCATGTTTTTTCCCCCAATTTCTGTTTAATGGAGAGAATATTTTTTTCAACACATTTCTAAACATAATAGTTTTAATAACTCATTTCTAATAACTGGTTTATTTTATCTTTGCTATGATGACACTGCAGAATATTTTACTAGATATTTTTCAAGACACTTCTATACAGCTTAAAGTGACATTTAAAGGCTTAACTAGGTTAATAAGGTTAACTAGGCAGGTTAGGGTAATTAGGCAAGTTATTGTATAACGATGGTTTGTTCTGTAGACTATCGAAAAAAATATAGCCTAAAGGGGCTAATCATTTAGACCTTAAAATAGTTTTTAAAAGCTGCTTTTATTCTAGCCAAAATAAAGCAAATAAGACTTTCTCCAGAAGAAAAAATATGATCAGACATACTGTGAAAATTTCCCTGCTCTGTTAAACATCATTTGGGAAATATTTTAAAAAGAAAATTAAATTAAAAGGGGGGCTAATAATTCTGACTTAAGATGTTAAATAGCAAACTGTTCTACTGATGTTTTGTACTAAAATGCTAAAAGATTCATTTGATATTATGTGGTAAAATTTCTTAAATGGTAATAATCCTTTTCATCTGATCTCTTGATACAAAAATTTTAAAGGTTATCTTTAAATTTCTGCTTTATTATTTTTTTATTTGATATCTTGTTAAAATGCATTTTATATTTTGTATTTTTACAGTAATTGACAGCATATTAAACATTTGCGGTATACTACTGTAATCAAAGTAATCAAGTACTGCTGAAGGCAAAAATGAGACAGTTTATAAAAAATGATTAACATTTAAAGTAGAGTGCTGAATGAAAATTACCTTCGTAAACCTTTTAAAATGCATATGATAACAATGAATGATCTCGGCACTTGTTTGGAATTTATTAAATTCAGTAGTAAATACTAAAATAAAAGTTTTTGTACTCCCAGTGCAAAATGTAAATAAATTGCAGTAAAAGTACTAACACATTATCATACTCTAAAATGAAAATGTGGTTAAAGGCCCTGCTACTGTAAAACAAATGTAGAAGTAAATTACTGTAAACAAGGGGAGTTGTGGTAAATTCCTGGCAACAATGCAATAAAAAACAATAAAACATCTAACACTGAACTTAAAATCCCTGTAAACCGGAAGCTGCGATCGTTATTCTTTTCATAATCTGACGCAGTTACTAGAGAAACGGAATTTTAAATGAGCAAACAGCGGACCTGAATGGACGTAATAAAGTAGGCATTTTATTCAGAAAGATCGGTAAAGGGGTTTTAGAAGAGTTATTACAACCTAACAGACTCATATGGTTGGTTTTGATTTATGGGGACTTTAAGGTAAATGTGCTAAAATGCTACATTCTTTAAGATTACTGCCAAATGTACTGCTAGTCGTAAATGTCCATAACTGATCATTGTAATTGTGTTTTGTAGCTAAATCAGCGATAGAGACCATTATCAGTGTGACAGTGCTGACTAGAGTTCAATGTTATGTTTAAGTGCAGTGAAATAGCTACAAGTAAATCATAGGGGGGTTAAATGCCTTCAAATTTCTTTGTGTGTTTCATAATGAAAAACGCGGGAACAAGAAGAGGTTGGATAGATAATGACTGCATTTTTTGGTTACATGCTCATTGCTGACTTATAGGGCTAAATTGCATGCTGACTGACTCACAGGCAGGAATGTGGGGATAAAGTTTTGGTGGGCTACCCTGCCCACCACATGGATTACTGGCAGTATGGAACATCCTAGAGCACTCTGTACTTGGCTTGAAATAGTAATGCCTGCATGTATTTTATGGGATACCTCAGTGAGAAGAGGCCTTGCTCCAGGCCACCTGTGCCTAAAGAGGGGTCATTATGTCCTCTGTCAACACCACCTGCCCTGGCTTGTGCGGACTGAGTTCAAATGACTCCTACACAGAGCCGAACCCTGATATCTCATGCCTAACTGTGTGCAAGTTAGTTAAGTATGTGTGTGTTCAAGGTTCTGTGCATCCCGTTTGGAAATCACCAGCCCTGCATACCAAATATGGCCATTCCTTAGTATTTCTTGATGGAAAATCATTCACGCCCAGCGCCAGCAAGACACAAATTATTACAGACATTCCCAGAGTTCCTTGAGCTTTGAGGGTGTACTGCATGTCAATGAGGACTGGGTTTCAATCATTGCAGTAATGAGGCGGCAAAAAAATGGATGTTAGAAAATAACATTTATTGAGGTTTAAAGCCCCTTCACAACAAGAATGATAACTATAAATACTATAATGAGCAGATTAGCATCCACACAAATCAATAACTGTGACATCTATCAGAGTTTTTTTAAAGAAATTGATTGCAATTGGCTGTTATTGTTTGTTTCATTCATTGATCAGTGCAGTGTTTCCCAACCCTGTTCCTGAAGGCACACCAACAGTACACATTTTCAAGCTCTCCCTAATCCAACACACCTGAATCAACTCACCAGAAGATTAGAAGAGACTCCAAAACCTGAAGTGAATGGGTGAGATAAGGGAGACATCCAAAATATATTCTGTTGGTGTGCCTCCAGGAACAGGGTTGGGAAACACTGGATCCGTGTATTATTTACATACTTACAATATAGTTTTCCTGTGCAGTCACAGTTATGGTATGGCTATTCTTTTAGAATTTAGTATGTATATGTTCATTCATTCATTTTCCTTTCAGATTTGTCCCTTTATTAATCTGGGGTCGCCACAGCGGAATGAACCACCAATTTATCCAGCATAAGTTTTACGCAGCGAATGCCCTTCCTATTTCCGCTGGGAGTTTTCACACAGAAAGGCCCATGCACACCAAGAATATATATATATATATATATATATATATATATATATATATATATATATATATATATATATATATATATATATATATATATATATATATATATATATATATATATATATATATATATGAATGATATGATTTGAAAATGTTTAATCTGAGGGTTTAAAAAAATCTAAATACTGAGAAAATCATTTCAAAGTTGTCCAAATTAAGTTCAGAGCTCAGAAGGTTTATAGATTTACAGAAAATTTTAAGAACATTTACAAAAAATCTTCATGGAATGTGAACTTTACTTAATATTCTAATCATTATTGGCATGAAATTAAAAAAATCCATGTTGTTTTGTAGTTAGTCAATGCAAGTGGCAAATGTCCTTTGTGAAGCAAATATGGAAGTAACTGAAACTGCAATTCAGCAACTGGCCACTGGGGGCTGGCTCCAAAAAGGAGCAAATCCTCATTAACACTCATGTTAAAATGCTCAACTTTACAGTAAAAAAATGTGTATACAGCCTGGTACAAAAAAAGCAAAACATTTCCCTTTATGACAACTGTGAGGGGTGAATTATTTCAAACCTTAAAATTCTGCATAATAAACGGTGTGCCCAATTAAGTGATCAGTATCTGATTCCAGAGCATAAATCTCATATTAATAATATGGCTTGCTGTGTACTTAATGTGCTCACAGATCATTTAAGTCTGGCCTTCGTTTTCCTGGTAAGTGATATTCTTATGATTTTGTTTATAAATGTTTATTTTATTTAGAATAATGTATTTATTACTTATAATTCTATTTAGACTCTGAATGCACTACAGAATTTTGAAAAATGTTGTCATACAATGTTATGCCTGGATTTTCTAAGTAGTCTTGTATTTACTAACACAGACTATATTTGAAGTATTTGGAAGCAATAGTGTTTTCCTCCTTCCTAAGATATTCCTTATAAAAATAATACTTAACAATGCTCATTGCATTAAAATTGTGTTTTTTAAAAGACCAAATTCATTAAAGTAACCCAGGCTCATTCTGATTTCGTAACCCTATATACTTTTCTGAACAGAGCAAACTACATCCCAGGAGCTACGTTTTTTTTTGCAGTTTTTGTTTTCGCGAATCCACCAGAGGCTGCTGTGTACACTTTTTCAGATCTCAAATTTCTCTCGCGAGTGCCATTCGCGCCTGCTGTTCTCACGTAAATCCACCCGAGGCCACTGTCGACTGACTGACTATAACTGATCGATCTCCACCCACCCACAAACCCAACCAATTGTGTTTTAAAAAGCACCGATTGACCGAAAATGATCTAAGGAAAAATAAATCCAGCATCTCTAGCTCCGCCCACACCCCGCCTCTTTGCCCATTTTCAGTTACCCCGGAGTGAAGCGCAGCCAGAGTGGAGACGTGTTGATAAGATTGAGACGATTGGCCCCGCCTACTTGTAGCTTCACTTGTACTCTTCAGAAAGATACAGGTGACGTCACGGACACTACATCCATATTTATTTACAGTCTATGGACCTAACAAAAGTGTCTAAAATGCTGTATTATGCACATCAGGCCAGTAGATAGCCATGTCACTAGAAAAAACACTATGTGGCTACACACTTGGGCTGCGTCTGAAACCACCAACTACTCAGTAGCTACTGCATTTGAATATAAATTTACTACTTGACTGTTAGAAAAATACATTCTATACAGTATGAATGTGAGCAGTATGAATGGAACTCGTACTACATCCGCCATTTTGTTATGTACACATGACCCACCCACGTGAGTTGCATCGCTTCACTCCCGTTCATGAATTCTCTCATGGGGCATCATGGGATAGCGCAGCATGCATCAAATGCACACTTCAGAATCTCGCCGGAAATAGTAAGTCATCCGGGTACTTCTCGTATACTGTTTTTCAAATTGTTTGAATTCGGACATACTTCTCGGCTGGACGTATGCGATTATTTCAGATGCAGCCACTGCCCTGCCGGCCCTCCATTGTTGGTTTTAGCTGTCAAGCACATAAATAATGTGCATTTTTCACAAATTGAATTTTCACAAAGCCACATTTTTGTAGTTTACATGGAGATGGCATATTCAAAACATTTTTAAATAAATTTAGATTTAAAAAAATTGCCATTTAAAACACATTTTCAAACATTTGCATTTTCAAGCCACCAAAACACCCTTGTGTTATAAATGAATGACCAAAACCCAGACAAAGTTTTCCATTTGTAGTCGATTATCCATGTAGATTTTGGTTTTCAGGCATCATTTTTCTTATAAACCACAAAAAAAAAGCAAATCAGATTATGATTATAGATTACTTTCCCAAACTAAAGTGACAACCCCTTGAACTAAACCTCAACTTTTGCCATTTTCTGTTCACCAGGGTGAAACGTTCAGCTGAGGCGTAACAAATACTTGGTTTTGAAATGATTCATGGCTCACTTGACATCAAAGGAATGTTCTGAAATGCACATATCTCGCGGCCTTCGAGAACATATATTGTTCGCCATGAACTCTCCTTCCATGAAGTGAGTGCACCGATGCTGTTTTTTCATCTGCAGACAAAAGCCTGTGTGTGTGTGTGTGTATGTGTGTGTGTGTGTGCTGTGAAGGCATGCAGCATGACCTGAGGGTCCGTTTCGGCGCATGACAAAACAAGCTTGAGTTCTGCATGAGGCACAGAACGGGGATCCAGGATTTGTTCCATGACTTCAAACTCTCTTTTCCCCCACTTTTTGCTTTTTCCTTCCTCTCTGGTGCCGTTTTTATTGTTATAGTATAACATCATTCTCTTCCAGCATTTTTGCATGATGTACCCGGTCACCACTCTTTCTGCATTCCTTCATGAGTGGGTGGAAGGTTGAATGTGTTGGTTCAAAGGGGGGCATAAGGTATGACTTGGCTTAGGGATTTAAGAAGGAGGGCAGCTGTTCGCTCTCTTGGTCTTTCCTGGAAAGAGGTCTACTGTGCAAGGTATCAGCGGTGACGTGAAGGCCCTGCTGTAGGAAAAGAGCATAAACCTGCTTTAGACAGCTGTCGTATGCCGGATCAGCTATTCTACTCAAGAGGCTGTCGTCTTATTGTTGGGCGCTAGTTGTGAGCTGATCAGTTGGAGACCCCTGCTGGTGTGTTTATACCACTGCAGTGGCTTTAGAGAACTTTAGTGATCCAATGCACAATGTAGAGTATGTGCTGTTGGATGGAAGTTATATATTTCATTTTATTTTATTTTCGGCTTAGTGCCTTTATTCATCAGGGGTCACCACAGCGGAATGAACCGCCAACTTATCCAGCATATGTTTTTACACAGCGAATGCCCTTCCAGCTGCAACCCATCACTGGGGAACTACCATACCACTTCCATTCCACTTACGCTGTCTGTTGGTGCTTTAGATTTGCCAGTTTCAAACCACTGAATTAATATTGTTTTGCCTCAAACATGCCCCCCCGATGTTAGCTTTACCTCATTAGGCACATTAACAAGAAGCATGTCAAGCCTCTTCAGGGTTTCTACAGGTTTCTTCAAGTCAAATTTAAGTCTTTTTAAGACCTCTTTAGGACCATTATGAATGAAATTTTAGACTTATACAGGGCTAAACACTACAGATGTTACTTCTGTAAATAGTTTTTGTATTAATAGAAGATCAAGTGGGATGTGTTGCTTTAGTTTTACTGGAAAATTTGCTGTAAAAAGGTCTAACAGCTGTTGTGAATTGTATCTTTTTGCAATAAAGAATATAAATATTAAAAATAAAAGTTTTGAGATGGATTATTGGTGATTGAGTGTCAGCCTGATTGGGTAGCTTTACTTTTAAAGCAGTATTTCAGTATTTCATTCACAATATTTCAGTGAATTTAAGACTTTTTAAGTTTTTATGAAATGTAATACATTTTAAGACTTATTGAGACCCCTTTAAGACCATTATGAATAAAATTTTAGACTTATACAGGGCTAAACACTAAGGATTTTTTTCTAATGGCCAGGTTACGTCTGTTAATACGTGTTAGTTAATACATGTTACTTTTGTATTAATAGAAGATCATGTGGGATGTGTTGCTTTAGTTTTGCTGTAAAAATGTCTAACAGCTGTGAATTGTATCTTTTTGCAATAAAAATAATAAATATTTAAAAAAAAGGTTTTGAGATGGATTATTGGTGATTGGGTGTCATCCTGATCCTAAGCTTAACTTCTAAAGCAGTAGATTTAAGACAACAACACAATATTTCAGTGAATTTAGTATTTTTTTTTTAATTTAAGACCTTTTAAGACCCCGCAGACACCCTGCTTTTAAAAGTTAAATCAAGCACAAATATGATTAGATGCTTTTTTGTGATCTGTGGCCCATTTCTGGGTCATGACCCACCAGTTTAGAAACTGCTGACTTACCGATTTCCTCAAAAGAGTTACACAATCTAGCCAGTTAACAGGAAGTCGGTTCATTTTTACTTACGACAATGCAGGTCAGAAATGCAGCATTGTTATATTACGCAAATAAAACTTCACGCCAGACGTCTGGCACAAGCTCAGGGTGCTGACTCAAGCGCATTATCTTATTGTGCACAGAACAATGGCAACTGAATCAGACGGCAAAATGAATTCTGAATTGTTAGGCAATACAAGAGGGTTTGCAAACAAAGGCGGTGTTGTTGCTCCAAGGTGTCGCCGTACATTTCCCATCAAAGCGTCTCCAATTGATGGCCACTTTGCATCCCTGTATCTATTTGTTTCATCACATGTTTGTTTGCTTTCCTTTTCCTCTCCCCCAATCAAACAGGTTTTTTAGAGGCCGAGCTGGTCTGTGGGCTGCTGGTGAGGAGGCGGGACAGGAAGAGGTGGGCGACCAGAGAATTGCATTTCCTTGTGCGTCTCCACTCCCTGCCCTCAGGTTATCGATTCAGCTTCTACTAAAACTGCACACACCCACGTGGGCTGGCGCAATACACACACACGCGCTTGTTTGGCCGCGGACTCACACATGTACAAGAAATACACATGTACGTAATGCACTTGATCCTCCGAGCTCTGCAAATAAAAAGCTTTTCGCGTTTTTGGCTTGTTTTGCCGTTGTTCATTTTACACCATTTTCTCTCCCCCAGCTCACACATTAGAGCCCACACAGATATGATACATGCACACACACTTCTACATGCCTCTTCACTCAGACAGCTCATCCAAAGGGACAGTACATGGAGTGAAATATTGTGAGTCACACAGCCTAATTATCTAAATCAGAGAAAAGGTGTTGGATCAAACCAGGACAGGGGTCTATTTATAATTTCGTAGCGGGTTATTTTTCTCTCTGATTGTCTTGTGTGCTTTTTTAACGTTTGCACAAGGATGTCTTTGTTTGTGTTGTTTGACAGACATACTGTAGTCAGTAAGCCGTGCGTTATGTGGTAAATGTTGGGTAACTGAAGTGACAAAGAGGTAATTGCATATGTTTGTGTTTGTCTGAATGATGATGGAGATGGGTGAGTCTTAAACACATCTCATGGTGATATATCACGACAAAATTATATGATCTGCATTGTGACATTTCACAACAATTAAACACATTCTCTCTGATTTTTTTCTTTTATTATTAACGAATACTAACATAAGTTGGCACGGTGGCTCAGTGGTTAGCACTGTCGCCTCACAGCAACAAGGTTGCTGGTTCGAATCCCGGCTGAGCCAGTTGGCATTTCTGTTCTCCATGTGTTAGTGTGAGTTTCCTCCAGGTCATCCGGTTTCCAACACAGTTCAAAGACATGCAGTTTGGTGAATTGAATAAACTAAATTGGCTGTAGTGTATGAGTATGTGTATGAATGAAAGTGTGTATGGGTGTTTCCCAATACTGGGTTTGAATGTTGGCGAGTAGCGTTGCTACAAGTAGTGACGCAACTAGCTTAACTACTTTTCTCAGTAGTGTGGCGGTAGCGTCCAAACCAAATCGCTTTTTAGTAGCGGAACTATTATTTTAAGCAAGTAGCGCAGTAGCGTCCACACGAGCTACATTTACCGATCGCAGATCATTAAGTGACTCCACCGCCATTCACAAAGCTGTGAAGCCACTGTCTGGCTGATGAAAGTAAATCTATATTATAGCAAAGAGCTTAGAATAACCAAGAGGCAACACTCAATAGAACGTTCCATTACAACAGCAGTGCCCAGCAACAGCCCTGCAATTCTGCCATTTTGGACTGAAAGCGATCGGCTGTCCATTGAATCTAATTGCTGTTGCGATGGCAAGAAGCTGCTTAGTTTTTATTTATTTATTTAAAAAGCACATTAAAGCTGAGATACAACCTGAAAGACAATACAACACTTACTATCACAATCATCAACAACTTTAATGAATTATTTTACAGACTTAAAATATGCTGTTGTTCTATTGAAATTTTCATTCCAAGATGGCCGCCGCGCCATCTAGTGGCTGTTGCCCAAATCGCACTAGAGTGTCGCCTCTTGGTGATTCTATGCTCTTTGATTATAGTGAGAATGAGGATTTCTTCTTCTTCGTGTTTTATTGTGGTCAAAAAACTATTTTTTGGGTGAATTACTGCCACCTCTTGCTCCAGTCGGTGACGTCGCAAATCATTGATCTCACACGAGAAACTTGTTTGATGGAAAGATGACTGTAGAGGAATTATTTCTGACCATACCTCAAAGTACATGTCTTAAAGTTAATTCTGATGCTGTGCTCTTGTTAGAGTAGACTATAATAAACTTTGCTATATATTTCCCTTTACTAGACATTACTATTGTATTTAAATGTGCAATACAGGATTTCTTGATTTATTTTTATTTTTTTGGTTTTGTTTTTTCTGTCTAGTCAAATTTGTTTCTGTTTGGAAAAGCATATTAATTGCAGTAAATAACTGAACGTAACAATTATGCCACATATCCTTTATTGGCAGTTTTATTGACAGAACTGAGTTGGGTTGAAGTTGCTTCGATTTAAACAAAAAATAGCTTAGATGCAGCTAAGATACTTTTGCCATGTAGCTATTAGCTTAGCTTGCTACATTTCCTAGTGGGTAGCTTTTGGTGTAAGCTACGGTTTAAATAGATTAAAAAAATTATCATGTTTATTTTGGCAAAAAGAATATATTTTTCTGGAGACACAGTGGTGCAGGGGGTAGCACCTCAAAATAAACATGATATTTTAGGTAATATATTATTAATTTGAAGTATTTATTAATCCTTTTAGTATTTGTTAATGTCAAAGTCATTTCCGTACAATGCATAGGAAAAAAACTCATTGTCATTACCATAATAGACATAAAAATATTATTATAAACTAATACGCTGGTTCGAGCCCCGGCTGGGTCAGTTAGCATTGCTGCGTTGAGTTTGTATGTTCTCCCCGTGTTGGTGTGGGTTTCCTCTGGGTGCTCTGGTTTCCCCCACAGTCCAAAGACATGCGCTATAGGTGAATTGAATAAACTAAATTGGCCGTAGTGTATGATTGTTCGTATGCATGAAAGTTTGTATGGGTGCTTCCCAGTACTGGGTTGAGGTTAGAAGAGCATCTGCTACGAAAAAACTTTGCTGGAATAGTTGGCAGTTCATTCCACTGTGGTGACCCCTGATAAATAAAGGACTAAGCCGAAGTAAAATGAATGAATGAATGAATGAATGAATGAATGAAATACTAACATAATTTCTATAATAATGTAATAATTATCATTATTTGAGTTACGGTAATGACAGATTTTTGAAGACTTTACAATTTATGTTTCGAATTTATTTTATTTTATGTATATTATTGTGATTTTCTCTTTCATTATGGTAATTACATTGATATTAGCAAGTATTAACATGATTAATTAAGTCTCTACAATTCAAGTATGTCATTGTATCATTTATGGTTCTGAAAATAATATTTGGTAATGGTAATGACATTGAGATTATCACATATTAAAATTATTAATAAAAGATGTACAATATAGGTCATGAATTATCCTATTAGTTTATATTAATATTTTTATGTCTATTATGGTATTGATAATGAGTTTTTCTCTCATGTATTGTAGGGTAATGACTTTGACATTAACAAATACTAAAATGATTAATAAATACTTAAAAATGATAATATATGTACCTAAATTATCATTTTTATTGTGCTAATATAAGAAAATATTGTTATTTTCATTATGATAATGATACATGAAATTTGAATACAGTATAGATATTTTTATTTGCATTGTGATTGTCACACTTATGTACTGTTTTGTGTTTAAATGCAGTGTTACTCAATGGTATTTGTTTAAATTTTTATCCATTTGTTATCTTAGATACTAGTCAGTTTATTGATAAGTGCACACCCGTTTCCCATCCTGTTAATTATTTTCCCAATGCATTTATTGCTTTGGGTTTCCTCGGTTCATTGACTTGTGTTGTTGTTGCTCGTTTGTGTTGTTATCCTTAGGGCCAGACAGAATCTGGGGACATTTTTGCCATTTTTGAATCTGAGGATTTATGCGGAATGATTTTTAAGTGTATCGTAACTAAAAACGTATTCCTTAAAAAAAAACAACATTTTTAACTTTTATTTAATGTTTACAATGCAAATCATTTTAGATCCATTTATTTGGCAAACAAAGCAAGTCTCTCATATAATATCTCTACTAAAAGACAGAAATGATTACTTTACAAACTGTTTTGTAAGTAAATCATATGAACATTTTCATATTGGTCAGTAATATTACTGAAATTAATTTAAAAATTGAATATAATAAATGTACACACATTTACACACAACTAAATAAATAGACTCAACGATGGGCTGAAAATCTGCGGAAATGCGCAGATTCTGTGTGGGCTTAATTATCCTGTATATTCTCATGAGAATACAGTATCTAGATCAGTGTTTCCAGCCACGTTCCTGGAGGACCACCACCTCTGCACATTTTCCATGTCTCCTTATCCAAACACACCTAATTCAGATCATTAGCAAAGACTGAAAGCCCTGTAATGTGTGCAACAAAGGGGACATCTAAAACTTGCAGTGTTGGTGGTCATCCAGGAAGGTGGTTGAGAAACACTGATCTAGATTATACTTATAGACTCTCTACTGTCTTTTCTGAACCACAAACCAAAACATAGGTAATGTGAATGAAAGATTTTATTTGCATTAAGGTAATGACATTTAGATTAAAATATACTAATATGATTAATGAGTAAATTGTTCATTGAAATTAATTCATTTTATTTATGTTACGGAAATTAGTTTTTTTGTGAAATGAGTAAATTGAATAAAAATGAGTAAAATTTTGTATAATTTTTCATTTGCATTATTATTAATGTGTGAGGATCTAATCTATCTATCTATCTATCTATCTATCTATCTATCTATCTATCTATCTATCTATCTATCTATCTATCTATCTATCTATCTATCTATCTATATATTTTTATATATATATATATATATATATATATATATATTTTTTTTATATATATATATATATATATATATATATATATATATATATATACAGATTTTTTATATATATATATATATATATATATATATATATATATATATATATATATATATATATATATATATATATATATATATATATATTTGCTATTTTACCTTTCATCATTTCAATAATACATTAGGCTATTATTGTTTTATAATCTGATTTTAAAAAATATATATTATTTTTATCAACGATAATTATGATGCTGCGTTGCGGTAACGACAACAAATGTATTGTTGATGTGTGAGGATATAACTATTATAGCTTAACTTATCTTTTACCTTATCTTTTACATTTTTGCCATTTTTACCATTCATCATTTCAATAATACATTATTGTTTTGTAATGTGATTTTTATAAAATATGATATTATTTTTTATCAGCAATATTTACATTGTTGCTGAGTTGCGGTAATGACAGGGCAGCAAAAAAAAAGCACAACTACTCCTTTTCTGTCTTTTGATTCTGAAGTGACAAATCACCCAGACGTGTTCTTGGCAGATTTTTTTAAAATTTGGTGTAGCTATGAATCTCTAAAATACCTTCCTGTCATGATTTGTATTCCCTCCTCTCTCCACCCCCAGGTAAATTATCAACCATCTCCTTACATCAAAGCAGCTTTCATCATATTATCATTCTCTGAGGCGCGCACATCTTGAAAGCCTTTCTGTAAATACTTGATTAATATTGCGTCCATCAACGTGACGATCGGCAACTCTCTGAGCGCTGAGAGAGAGGAGGGCAGACAAGAAAACAGGAATGTTTCGTTGGCATCGGTAATGTATAATTGGCTCGTAAAAGTCTAATTAGTAGAACAACCTGCAGGAAGGCAGTGAACACAAACAAAATTATATACACGCTGCACTCGCTAATGGGCAAAGTTGGTTTTCCATCAGCGTCTGTCAGTCATATAAGCTTTAGTTCGCTTCAAGCAAATGTTTGACATGGAATTTCAAACGTATTCCCTCTATTGTTAATCTATTATTTATATAGGCCTGGTATTGTTTTGATGTTTATACACTATATCCGAATAATGATTTAGGAAGTTTGTAATTCCAGTCAGGTCATTACCGACATTCCCTCATGTACGGTAACGACGGCGGTGTGGTTAGGTTGCCAGGGCAGCATTGTGTTGTACCAGTTTACCTTGTTTGAATGGAGGCCTGTGGCGGCGGGAGGAAGGTGGAGTGGAAGTGCGTCAATCAGTGTGCTGGTACACGCCCACGGCAACGAGTGTTGTTTGTGTACCGGTAGAGACTCACTCACTCCAGCTGCTGCGTTCCCAGCTCACCTCAGCGACAGCGCACCACAACAAGACAACACCCATCCTCGCTTATATCATGTGGCTTTAGACTTTGATTGTTTGTGGGGTGTTTATATTGAGGATGAGATGTCGTCTGAATCATGTTCCGCACATATTTATGGAGGAAAGCCGTTTACACCATATGCAGACCAACGGACGATAACGTTCTGTTTTTAAAAGAACACTTTACTTATGGCTCCATAAATGCTCAAGCCGATTTTGTAATAATGCCACAGTTGTTTGTAGGCCTAATTACATTTTTATTACATCAATATGTAGCCCACTGTTTTATTTTTCATATGTATTTTAATATAACTTTACATTTTATAAATTTACATTATTAAGGAACATAGTTTTTCCATCAATTTTTTCTTTTATTCTGTATTTTTTGAACTCAGAAAAACATGCCACAATCAGCATATAGCAAAGTGCATAGATATACATGTAATAGCCAATATACAGGTTGTTAAATAATGGTATTAATAATAGAGCCAACAATAACAAGAATAGTGACAATAAAGAGGAAAAACTGAAGAGTAAATGACAAAGACATACTTAAACAAATAATAAAATAAATTAATAGATATACACATACACACATAAATACATATACATAAAAAAAATCCAAACCAAAAAAGGCAATAAACCAAATCTGTATTTAAGGTTAGGTAAGGGTAAAATTAACCCAGTTAAAAATAAATAAATAAAAGAATGGTAATAGACAAATAAAATAGGTATTTAAAACTGTGCTGAAAGAGCTCTACGACAATGAAGAAAAGTTATTAGAATCCCAAACAGGGAACCTTAAATTACTACAAAGAAGAAAAAAATAGATAAAAAAAAATAAAGAGGGAAAAATAAATAATTTAATTTAAAAAATTATATATATAAAAACATAAATAAAAAAATAATAAGTTAAGGTAACTCAAACTGTTTGAGGAAACCTCTAAAAAAATTGCTGGGTTGTTGTAACCCAATTTTGGGTCAAATATGCACACTTAACATTGGATCCATTTTTTTCTTCTTCAAATAAATGTAAATTACACATTTTAGCAAAATGGTTGGGTTTGTCCATATTTGACCAAACATTAGGTTGCAACAACCCAGCCATTTGTATTATTCTTCAATGCGGAAGTGCACTCGTTTTTGCGATTGTTTTAGAACTTCCGATTTAGTTGCCTATGGGAGAAATTACAAGGAGTAATAAATGGCAAAAAACGGTCAAACTTGCTCAACAAACAAGTGTGTTCATGAAAATATAGACAAAGCAAAATAATATAATAAGAAAATATCAGTTTGCAACATCGAGCAGCGTAATGAGCTGTTTTTAACGTCTAAAAATCAATGTAAGTAAATGAGACCGGAAGTCTCGAGCCAAAAAGATTCAAATGGCTGCGCCCGCTCGTACACAAAGAATAAGGTAAATAGACTGGGAGGCAACTAAATTTAACATACATAATTTTTAGAATAACCTACATTTTACATTGTATTAATGACACTGAAATTAACAAATGCATAAGTAATTTAGGAATACAGTTGAAAGTAATCATATTTTATGTGCATTATTAATGAATTTTATTTGTTGGGTCATTTCCATTATTTTTATTGGGGATTTTTGTAGGATTTATATTATGCACTTTATTTTTGTTCACTATATCAAGGATTGTGATGATAGTTAGTGTGCATTTAAGGTGTGATATTTCATAATTAAGCACGTTTAGCTCGCCAGTTTTTTTTGCAATGAGTCTATGACAAGGGTGCCCAAACTTTTTCTTATGAAGGGCCAAAAACCAAACTTAATTGAGGCTAGTGGGCGGAAGTTAAATATAGTTGCCATGAGTAATTTCCTAATTAATTTAATAATATTTAAAAATAACTAGAAAACTGATTTATATTTGTCACGGATTGGCCAGGCTCTTCCACCAGCATAACAATATTAACTAATACAGCATTTTTTTACATTTTATAATGAACTTATTACAGTTTAAACGATGTCTTCTGCATAGTCCTCTATCCATCGAGTGACAGTATTTACATTTTAAAAACTCAGGTTAATTTTACTCAATTTTACAATCAGTTTTTGTATCTCAGCAATAAAACAAACAAAAAAAGGTTACGTCAAATTAGAAATGACAATCTCTTTTAAAGGCATTCGCCCTAACCCTCTCTATCATTCTCACTCTCTTCTCAGATGGGATGGTGGGCCAAATCAAAGGGCCAGCTTTGCTCCGCGGGCCCTACTTTAGGCATCTCTGGACTATGAGGTAACATATTGTTTTATTTTACCTTATTATAATGATATTGAGATTACAAAATACAAACATGATGTATCTTACTTTGTTTTGTGCATTATGGTAATGAAAATTAGACAATTTTCTCTTATGGCAGTGATAAACTATTTATATAATAGTATAATTTCATTAGATTTTTAATATTGACATTGATATTGCAAAATACCAACATGATTTATAAACATTTGACTACTTATGTTCATTATGTTAATAAAAAATATGTTTTTCTCTACATTATGGTAATAATAATGTATTTTACAATGCATTTCAAATGCATTTTCCATAAAATTAGAGTGAGTAAACTTTATCACCATTTATTGGGTTGGAATAGATCCTTTTCTGCACGTTACTCATGTGTTTCAAGTTATGAATTGCACTCCTAGTTTGGCAAACATCCATTCTAAAACACTGAAAAAATCCTGTGAAATAATAAATCATGCTACCAATAATCCATAGTGAAAACTGAAGGAGAGCAATAGCCTACATATGACTTTATCCGCCATGAAAATACTGATTATGTGACCTTACAAACATGCCCATGGCAAAAGCACTTTTGAGATCACAGTGCTTTGTTCCTCCATGTTATTTTCTCTATATATTCTCTACAGGAAAGCACAGTGGCTTAATGGATAGCTCATTTGCCTCACAGCAAGAAGGTTGCTGGTTTGAGTCCCGTGTTAATGTGGGTTTCCTCCACAGTCCAATGACATGCAGGTGAATTGGATAAACTAAATTGGCCATATATGTGAATGGGAGAGCGTGTGGGTGTTTCCCAGCACTGAGGGTTGTATTCTCAGTGTTGGATTGCAGCTGGAAGGGCATCTACCTGTAAAACAGATGACAGAGTAATTGGCGGTTTCAGCTTTCTTGGGTTATTCAAGGTGTACTGAAATAAAATTGTTAATTCTAAATTTCTTCATTTAAATTGATTACATTATAATAAAAAATCAATCATAATCATAAAAGTAATGGCCCTAGTATCTCTCCAGGGTTTCTCCGATGAGTATTTTAATAAGTGCTCTATGAAGGGGTTAATATTGGATAGATAAACGGTGGATAATAATGAAACCCAGATTTTAAATTACTTGATTGCTTACATTTTAAAGAAAGTTACTCCCATTATTCGCACACAGCATCATGCTGGTGTAGTGGATATAGCCTGGTATGAAAGCAGGTCAACATGTGCTTGTCTTCAATGGTGCTACAGAGGGTCTCTGGTCGCCAGTAGATATGATGTTCATCTGGAGAGGGACACAACAGCCTGTGCTCGAGCAGAACAGCTTGTCCTCTCCATGGATAGCAGGATATTTAGAGCTTGGCTATAAGAGACTGACGCACAACTGCTGTGTTACACCTGCACAAGAGGGCAATCATGCACAAATATGCCCTATCATGGCATTGTCCATCAAGGACATTTTGCTGAGGTGAATATGATTGCTAATAGCTTCCAGCCAAAAGGCTGATTACAGACACAGCGGTTACATCACCATTAAGTAATAGTAAAACGAGGTCACATCTTTAAAGTAATAACATAGCCTTTTCATAATGCGAGATATGAGGTTGTATAATACATCTTGGATTTTTATATATTTATTTGAATATATTTTCTTATATATTTAATTAGCTTTTAAAATGTAATTAAATATTTTAAAACTATTTCTATTAAATATGCATATTCATGTATAAATATATCAGTTATATATATATTATACATTTATTTGTATGTATTGTGTACATTACTTGAATTTATAATAAAATTATGTTACATTTTTTAATTGTTTACAATAGATCTATTATCCTTATCTATTTATTCCTTATTTAATTTATTCCTTTAATTTGTTAATGTTTTTATATTTAATTTAATTATAGAAATACATTTTTTGCATTATATAGTTGTCTGTATATTGTTATATATGTATATAGCCTACTTGTATTAGGTAGGTATATTAGGCTATGTTATAATATTTCTGTGTATCGTTTATACTATATTATTATTACATATGTAATACATTTATATAATCAATATAATTATAACGTTTCTGTTATGTTGCATATTTAATACATTTAAATTTTTTGTTTTTAATTTATTGTTTAATTCACTTACTTTCCTTCGGCTTATCCCCTGTTTTATAAGGAGTCACCACAGCAAAATACACCGCTAACTCCTTTGGCAATGGGGGACTTTTAATTTCAGTCAGCCAGCTCCAGGGCTTCCGGTTATTTGTCATCCCATACAAAGTTACCGTAGAGGCAGGGTTTTCGCTGAGGGTGTTTGTGTTGCCAAGACGACTACGGAGACATTTGAAGATGGAGGAGAGACTAGTGGTTGTTTTTTTTAGTTATCCAAAGATGTATGTGCGCCTCGCGTTTTTGGAATGTAAAAGCGCCTTCGGTGTGATTGGCCCCTTAACCGTCTGCTGCGCTTCGCGTTATAGAGACTTTTGAAGATGGAGGAGAGAGTAGTGGGTGTTGTTTTAAGTTATCCAGTGCTGTATGACTCACAAATCTTGAATTTCATAATATAATTAAATAATAAAATTATACCAATATCAACAGCAACACTCTCGCACAATATCCAGCTGATTCAGTCAATGCCTAGCAACATAAAAGGTGCACCACGCTTTTTTTACTGTCAACAAAAAAGGCAGTGTGGTGCCCCTCGCATTTTAGAACGGAAAGCATGTTCTGTGTGATTAGCTTTTAAGTCTATTTAACTGATTTTATCTGAATTACATTACAACATCGATGCTGCAAAAGGAACCTTATAAAATTGAAAATAGCCACATAAACGATATGGCTTGCAGTCAACAACATACTTTGTAGAAATTCTATTAATTAAACTGCACAATTCAAAAGAAATAATGCTAATAAAAAGAATAAAATGTGTCTCTCTATAGAACAGAAAAGACTTTTATACTTATTTTTTTATCTTATTATACCACGTCTTTGGAGGAAACCTTGCTGTGAGGCAACAGTGATAATATATATGTATAAATATATGTATATGTATGTATATATATATATATATATATATATATATATATATATATATATATATATATATATATATATATATATATATATATACATATATATATATATACATATATATATATACATATACATATATACATATATACATATATACATACATATATACATATATATATATACATATATATATATATATATATATATATATATATATATATATATATATATATATATATATATATATATGTATGTATATATATGTATATATGTATATATATATATATGTATATATGTATATGTATATATATATATGTATATGTATATATATATATATATATGTATATGTATATATATATATATATGTATATGTATATATATATATATATATATATATATATATATATATATATATATATATATACACACATATATATATATATACATATATATATATATATATATATATATATATATATATATATATATACATACATATACATATATATATATATATATATATACAAGTATATTACAAATTATATATATATATATATATATATATATATATATATATATATATATATATATATATAATTTGTAATATACTTGTTATATTTTTATATTGTATATTATATCATGTATATGTTGTTGTGATAGTTCAGATTGTTCAGTAATTATCACTGTTGCCTCACAGCAAGGTTTCCTCCAAAGACGTGGTATAATAAGATTAAAAAAATAATTAAACATAGAATTGTTTTTTGCTTTGTATTTCTGTTTTCATCTAGTTCATCGAAGAGTAAAAGTCATCTTTTACTCACTCTTTAGGCTCACTTGTTTCAAACATTTATGAGTTTCCTTCGGTTTAACACAAAAGAACATTTCACTTGAGTGAGAGTAGCTATGAGTAAATTTACATTTTTGCGTGAACTATCCCTTTAAGGGCAACACTAGCATCCAAAGCATACCTGCTGCTGACAGCAACCACTTTAAAGCCTTTTAAAGAACATAGAGTCCTGACTGAACACGAGAGGGGAGTTACAGGTGTGTCTTAATATATATAAATACAGGCCTATAGTCTATATACACACGCACAAGCACACATTGTGATGAGTCATACACGTCCAATAATAAAATGCGAGAATTATGGCCTCCTTATCTTGCAGGTGCTGTTCAGGGCATAAACTCGACAGTATCAAAATGTCCTGTTTGAAATATAGCCTCACCTAACAGATCTATGACTCATCCTCCACCAACACTGATAAATCTGGGCAAAAGTTGCGATGTCCTTGCGTTTTTCCCAGAAATGGCACAAGAGAGGCGGCAATCGCTTGTGATTGAATGATTTTACCGCGTGTAAAATGTGAGTCAGGGATGTGAGTGCGGTGCTCGGATATGCTCATAAATTTCATTCTCAGAGTGTTATGTAACCCAAGTTTTCTGTGTGAATGAAGATATATGTTTGTGTTCGGCGGAGTCTTTTACTGAGCAACCAACAAAAGCTAAAGCAGAAACCGCCGTCCGTCCGCCCGCCCCCACAGAGAGCCTGTAAACAAACAAGAGCTCACGCCTTACAAGCTGCAGAATGTGTGGTGCTTCAATACAAATGTCAGCCAAAATCCTACACGTACAGCCGTCTATGTATATTGGTTTGCGTGTGTGTGTGTGTGTCAAATGTACTTTTCTATTTTAAGATAAAGCCTACAGTATATATATTTGTATAAGTAATATATTAATGAAATATAAAGTATTACAATACTAATTATAATGTAAAAATATATTGATCAATAAGAATAAATATAGCCTACATATATACAACAATATTCAGAACAAAATGTTGAAAATTAAATTAAGTGATTTGATTTATATAAATATAAACATATATATATATATATATATATATATATATATATATATATATATATATATATATATATATATATATATATATATATATATGCAAAATTATAAATTAACATAAAATGTAAATACTACATTGATTATTTTGATTTAATTTAATTTTGTACGTGTTTCAAATCTATTTTTTATATTTTATTTATAAATCTTTATTGCTATTATATATATTCATAATCTGTATTATTATTATTTATAATAACAATAGTAATATTTTTTGTCTGCCGTCATGGTGGTGCAGTGGGTAGCACAATCACCTCTTAGCAAGAAGGTCGCTGGTTCAAGTTGTTGCAGCTGGAAGTGCATCTGCTGCATAAAACATATGCTGGATAAGTTGGCGGTTCATTCCGCTGTAGCGACCTCAATAAATAAAGGGACTAAGCTGAAAAGAATATGAATGAATAGTTTCTGTATGTATGTGAAGAGTTTAGATGCAAAATTTCCTCTAAAATGAGCATTTTTATCAGGCTCCTGTGTGTATGCTCAGTAATATCACTTTTATGGCAAAGAATAAGTAATTTTCCTGTTCTTTAAAGTGGAATATCTCAACATAAACAAATTTTCTATAGAAAGATGGCCCTTAGTGGTTTTTGCATCTGAACTCTTCATATATATATATATATATATATATATATATATATATATATATATATATATATATATATATATATATATATATATATATATATATATATATATATATATATATATATATATATATATACACACATACATACATACATACATACATACATACATACATACATACATTCATACATACATACATACATATAGAAGAAATTATTGTTATTGGTAATAATCTTATTATTTTAATATTATTGTCATCATTATATCAGAATTGTAGTTAATACACATTATATTTTATTAATAATAATAATAACAACAATAATAATATTCTGTGTCTGATACTATATATAGTCAGTGTATATATGTAATGTGTATTTATAGATGATCTAGCTTGGTCAGCATGTTTCTTGATCAACGTCTGTATTTATAGAGCATAATTTATATATAGACTGTCAATGCTGAAAAAAGACATCGGTCATGCTGTAATATACATGCAATTACTGCCCCCCACTGGTCAAAGAGCAAAACACCATTAAAACAATGCATTCTTGATACATTGTAAAAATAGCAGCCCCTTTGTCGTCAGTGTAGTCCATGCAATTATTATGATTCCAGTCATTGAAATTAGAATGTTTTAATACAATATTTTGAGTATATGAACATGTCGCATGATGCATTGGCCGTGCTGACTGTTGTGGGAGGGTTTGATCGAGAAATGGAAAGTTGTGGTGAGGTGTGGGAAGCGCATGTGTGGGTGTTTGAAGCGGAGGACAGTTCTGAGGTCCCGAGGCTACGATATTTATAACCCAGCTGCTTTCTTCACCCCTCTGCTAGCATGCTTTCTGTTGCCTCGAACAATCTTCATCCAGGTCACTGCACAAGTCTGACAGACGCTATTTTTAGCGTTCTGCATGAGCTGCCGCTGTGCATTTTTTACTACAAATACTGATTTGCACATTTTCCGTGATTGTGGGATCCCTGATTTAACCATTCGGGGGTGTTTAGCCTGCATTTTATAGCCCTTTGTTTCCAATTGTATTAACAGTGGACAATAATTAATTCATTCATTCGTTTTCTTTTCGGCTTAGCCCCTTTATTCTTCAGGGGTCACCACAGCAGAATGAACTGACTATTTATCCAGCATATGTTTTACGCAGCGGATTCCCTTCCAGCTGCAACCTATTACTGGGAAACATCCATACACACTTATTCACACACATACACTACCGACAAATTTGCTTACCCAATTCACCAATTATAGCACATGTTTTTGTACTTTGGGGGAAACAGGAGCACCTAGAGGAAACCCACTCGAACACGGGGAGAACATGCAAACTCCACACAGAAATCCCAACTGGTACAGCCGGGACTCAAACCAGTGACCTTCTTGCTGCGAGGCGATTGTGCTGCCCAGTGGACAATAAATTATTACAATTTCTTTACATTTACTAAGTGGTTCCAAACTATTTGGATTTATTTTTTTTTTCTGAACCTAAAGAAGATATTTTGAAGAATGTTGAAAACTGATAGGCTTTTGATATCCATGGAGGGAAAAAATACTTTGAAAAACAATAGCTGTTGCCATCCACCTATTTTGATGCACATTTTTGGCATATTGCATACAAATGGAAATGCCAAGAGGCGCATAACTGGATAAACTTTTATCAGATAAGAACAAAGGTCCATAAACTATTGTAAACACATTTACAAAATAAATTCCAGCATGTGCATCAAAAGTGATTAGATTTATTTCTTTATTTATTTTACATATCATATTATAACAAATGTGGGTGAGATGAGTCGAACCGGTGGACAAACCAGTAAACCGACCTTATAGTAAAACATCTGAAATGTTGTTTTGTTCATTCTAAAATCTCTTAGACAACGTCTGTCAGCAAAGTGGTTCAGAATGCACTGTAAAAATGCTGGGTTCCACACAATTACCTCATGTTCCTAACACAAATCAATTTAGTTAACTTAATTGTTTTTACAAATTTAAGTAGATTGAACATAAAACAATTAAGTTGTCCCAAAAAAACAGAAAAGAATGGTTTTGTTTCAACTCATTTTAACAAAGTAGTTTAAACAAGCAGTGAAAGTGTTTTTTTTTAGTTTACCTCCCCAAAACTGTTTTCAGAGGCTGCGCTCCCAAAGAGCTCACACCTCCGTCAGGGTGCATTTATTGTGTTTTGTCTTCATCTTCTGGAGCTTTAGTAATTCATTATATAAGAAAAAAGCCCACAGTGGCTTCTTCTACTGCAGCTAATTCTATTTGTATTTTTGACGTCAAATACCAGGAAGTGACACTTTCGTTCTTTTTGATTAATTTAATGTAACGTGTGCTTAATGTTTTATGTGTTAAATCTAATACACATTTTTGGATGGAAGCATAGCTCATTGTTTCCAATATTCTTATAAATATATACAGTCGAAGTCAGAAATATTAGCCCCCCTTTGATTTTTTTTTTCTCTCTTTTAAATATTTCCTAAATTATATGTAACAGAGAAAGGAACTTTTCACCGTATGTCTGATAATATTTTTCTTCTAGATAAAGTCTTTTTTGCTTTATTTTGGCTAGAATATTTTTTTTTTAAAAACATTTTAAGGTCAAAATTCTTAACCCCCTTAAGCTATGTTTTTTTTTTTTTTGATTGTCTATAGAACAAACCATAGTTATACAAAGACTTGTCTAATTACCCTAACCTGCCTAGTTAACCTAATTAAGTTAAGCCTTAAAATGTCACTTTAAGCTGACTACTAGTGTCCTGAAAAATGTCTAGTAAAATATTATTTACTGTCATCATGACAAAGATAAAATAAATCAGTTATTAGAAATGAGTTGTTAAAACTATTATGTTTAGAAATGGGTTGAAAAAATTTGCTCTCCGTTGAAGAGAAATTTGGGAAAAAATAAACAGCGGTGCTAATAATTTTGACTTCAACTGTATAAATTTTTGGAGTTCAATGGATAGGAAAAAACTTCAAGCATGTTTGCGATAAAATACTATGATGCAAGTGAATGATGACATATTTTCCATTTTTTTGGATAAACAAGGTGTAGAGGGGAGTGGGGCACAGAGTAACCCTTTTTTGTGGCCAAATAATGAACAAAGTAATGGGGTTAGACCAACACACAAGCCTCTCCTACAAATGAGCACTGGTTGTACGATCACCAGACCTATGGTTTGTGAGCAGTATTGCCAAAAGTGCCTGGAGTAAAAATGTTACTATTTAACACCTGTGGGTCAAGTTGTAACTGACAGAGGATTAATTGTAACACATGCTTTAAAAGGCAGATTTAACACAATTGATTTGAATCCAGATCACTTAAAATAGTAGCTATATTTCCTCAGTACTTAGCTTTTTCTTTATCTACATAGCACAGTATGTTTATTTATTTATGTATCTATTGAATAAAAACATTTGGATTTATTTGCATTATTATACATTATTATACAATGCATTTATTTGCAGTATTAGCAACACAATTGTTTTATTCTATTATATAGAAAAATATTATCTAATAAAATAAATTATTATTATTATTGTTATTATATTTCTATATAAAAAGTTCCTAACATTACACTTAAAATAGTTTTTGTTTGTTTAATTGGTGTTCAGCAGTTTGTTGCTAATTTGTAACCCCCTGTTACAAGCTGTGTCATGTTTTCATCAAAACTGGCTAGCAGTCACTGTTGTTTTTACATCTTTCAAAATGGTTTCATCTTTTAGCCTAGGAGACAGTAATCACAACAATATAAGATTTCACTAACATTTCACTAATAGCCTACTTTCACAGATTTTTTTATCAACAAGCTGTAAAATTGTACAAATATAGCAAATATCGACTATAATAAAAAATACTTTTATGCTGCAAAAATGGTTTCTCCTGTGTTTCTCGTGCAAATTTTGCAGAACTTTTTTAATAACTGGCAGAAAGATGTCTGCCGACGCTGGTGAAAACCTTGGAAGCATGGCAAGGTTAATCCTGAACAAATAACTTAAAAATCTATGTTACGTTTTACCCTGTGTCCCGCACTCCCCTAGTTTACCTTAAAATTATAATTTTTTTCACTATTTACATACCCTCAAATGGTTCCTAACATTTATGAGCTTCTTTCTTCTGTTTAAAATCTTAAAAATATTTATTTTAAGACGGTGGTAACCTGTAACATTAACTTCCATATAGTAAGAAAAAACAAATATGGAAGTCAACAGTTACAGGTTTCCAACATTTTTCAAAATATCTTCTTTTTTGTTTAACAGAAGAAAGCAACTCATGAAGGTTTGAAACAAGTAAAGTAGATGATGACATAATTGATGAACTGTGCCTTTAAGAGAGAGAAATGGGGAAGTGACCAAAAACAATTCTTTAGATATATTTTATGCTCATCAGAAGAAAGAATCTCATAAAAGCTTGTTGAAACAAGTAGAGAATAAGTACTTTTACTTAGTTATGGATGGACTATCAAGCCAGCACATCCTAGTGTATTGTAGCTGATTGCCACACATTAGCACATCCAGAACTATTTGATTCTCCTACGGAGTGAACTCTTGAGTTGCGGCTCTCCACAATCACTGCCAATCTGCACCCAACTGTTCCTGGGTGGGGTCATCGATGCCCTGCAGGGGTCCTCAGTCTGCCACATTGTTTAGTATGCTAAAAAGTTGCATAATTGATGAGCACTATCACTGTTATGGTAATTCAGTGAATTACACTGATACTCTTTGATGAGCCATCGACAAGTAAGTCCAAGGCCAATGTATTTGCAGAATCGTTGCTGATTAAAAAAAAAATGCATTTAATTCTAATAAAATTAGCTCCGGGTTACAGGTTATAATAGCCTCCTCTATGCATTTATGGAAATCCAGTTTTTTGGAAATTGATTCAGTTAAACAGTGCAAAATTAGTAAACTAAATAATAAATTCACCCCTCTCAATACTAAGCACAACTTCCCTCACAAACATACACATTTACACATAGTGCTCTATTTGAATTTATCTTTACTTGAAAGATGTTATAGTTAATTGTTTGGTTTGAAATATTCCAAAATTAGATTTGAGTCAATGGAGGTTCAGAAACAAATACAATCAATTCATTTTGATTATATAATTATAATTGCATATCTAATCATATTCTCAACAGTATAAATGTTTCAAGATCAGTCTATGTGTCTTTAGCTTATGGCAAACTATGCTATATTAAGAGATCCATTTACACAAAAAATGCAAATTTTTAAGAGATTTCAGACTTTAGAGATAGTTATAAAATACTTCCGTTATATTTACTCATACGTTACTTGTTTCTTTATTCTTTAGAAGAAAAATTTATTATTTTGAAGAAAGCTGAAAACTTCCATATATAGCCTATTTGTTTTTTTGTATATGGATGTCGGTTAGGCCTACAGTTTTATCTTTCTTTAAAATATATTATTTTGTCTTCAACAGAATAAAAAACTCAGGTTTGGAACCAGTCTAGGGAGTAAATTGTAAATGAGTGAATAAATTGTAGATTTTGAGTGAACTATTAATCATGTAACCTAAATGACAATCAAACTGTTATCTTCAGGCCCACATATTTGTTGCAAAAATTTTAAATAAGGAGAGCGGGGACGAAAGTAACGTGGGACGAAAGTAGCAAAGCGACATTTGCTTTCCAGGCTATAACTCAGCGTGCAAACCTTGCTGTCAAATATCAGATATCATATTTTGGGACCATGTGCTGTGGTTAGGTCTCGTGGTTAGGTCCGAATTTCTGTTTTTGAGTACAAAAAGTAAATTACAATGCAAACTCCTCGAACCAGCGACCTTCTTGCTGTGAGGCGACAGCACTACCTACTGCGCCTCTGCATCGGCCAAAAAGTAAATTATCGTAGTTCTTTTTTATCTTATTACAGGTTGTGTTTCTCTTTTTATGTGTCACACTAATGATCAATATACAGGTTATTTAGTGCAATAACACATCCTTGCAGTCTGTAAGTAAATCAGATTTAAATGGCAAGAGTTCCTGTAGGGACAAACTGTTAATTATGTCCCACTGCTAAAAGACAAACCTTATTTTTCACATCCACATTAGTTTACAGTGTTTGGATTCAGATGTTTATAAAATGAATGCATAATGCCAATAATAATACAACAATATTTTAAAAATGTAGGAAATGTCAACATTTAGACATTCAGATTGAACTGAAATTTAAAATGAAAATGCAGTCGAATTTTATTTTGCAATAACAAATGGGGACACAATATGTTTGCAGTTAACATATTAACAAGGTCATAGTCAGATATATTTAAAATAAACAAGATTAAGCCAGTAAATCAAGCAAATTTTGTTGTGCTACTTTTGATGCAGACATGTGTTACTTTCATCCCTACTGATGGGGTCAAAAGTAACTGTGCAACTTTTGTTAAAAGTGAAATTATATTGGTGTTGATCTACATCCATACAAAATAACGCCTGAATTTGACAGACCACTCTTGTGAGTTAGTAACTACAGCAAAAACATATTTCTGCTAAAAACACAATTTTTTAAAATTAGGTTTTTATGAAAAATGGTACTTTCGTCCCCGCTCTCCCCTATTTCACTGGTAAACTGGGAGATAATTTTTTGTCTTCTGATTATTCTGATAATCAACCTCAAGCATCACCCCAATATACAAATAAAATATATGTTGTCAATTTGTTAGAATCTGTTCATTCAGTCCTTCAGTTAAATATATACAGTATGAAGTTGAGCAATCAAATTAGTTTCAAATAGTATAGGATTACACACGCACGCACGCGCACACACCCCCACAGACACACAAAAGGTTTAGGGGTAAGGGTTTATTTATTTATTTCTGTCAATAATACATGCAGTACCTTGTTTGTTGTTTGCCCTATCCACTGGTAACTGTAAATTTATGACCGTAAATGTTATATGCACTTTTCATATGCTATAAAAAAACAATATATTTCCACGTAAGAGCATTATAACCGTAACAAAGGGATCCTTATTCATGTAAAGCCTGTGACGCGACGCGAAGTGAACCCGCCCTCATTGATCCGCAGTGACGTGAAGCCTTTAAACTGGCGCCATTTTCTGTGCTCTTTCTCATTCTGCCGCAGTCGGCGACGCGCTCTGTAACCGTCCTGTGTGTTCGAGAGAAACTGAGGTAACAAATATGATCTTTCTTGCCATGTTTTCGGTCTGTACTGAAGTATTAATATGCGTCGCCGTGTTTTGTGGCTGTTTAGTTTTTATTCTACTTTATTGGTCGCATTTAGGCGACATTTGATATACTTGCATATTTACGAGTATTTAAAATATTTGTGTAATGGTCTCGGATGTGACTGTCGTTTTACTTAAAAGGTCTCAAATGCAGCATTTGAGTAGTCGCGGAAAAGTACGATTTTGTGACTTTCTTTGTTACCGCTGTTGGCGTAACATTAACGCTAATTGCTTTCCGTGACCTAGTTCCACTGACCTACTTTCTACAAAACTGTGTTTTGTAACAGTAAATCGTTTCACTATGGATATAAAACGAATATCGATCAAGATGTGAAGTATTGGGGGCACTGATATATTTAAGATTTAAAACATTTCTTTGAAGCAAAATGGCTGCAGCACGTTGTGAGGAAGAGGGGATGGGGAGAAAATGGCGTTTCCTTGTGACGCACTTTTAGGCGCGGTGTTTTTGCTTTCGCTTCTGTGCATGCGATGTTTTATAAACGTTGCGTTTTTAGGTCAACCATGGTTTTTGTGTTTTTCAGGTTATCATCATGTCTGACGAGGGAAAGCTTTTCATTGGTGGTCTGAGCTATGATACCACAGAGCAGTCCTTGGAGGAAGCTTTCTCCAAATATGGAACCATTGCCAAAGGTTTGTATTTTTTTCTTCCCTTTTTGAAGTAGTTTCTAATTGTAAATTGTTGCAACATTTTACATGGTGTTTTTTTCTTTCTTTTTTGTAGTTGATGTTATCAGGGACCGTGAAACTGACCGTTCCAGAGGCTTTGGCTTTGTGACTTTTGAAAATCCAGAGGACGCCAAGGATGCCATGGCTGCCATGAATGGAAAGGTGAGAATTTTAGTCTTTTTTAAAAATTAAAGCCTGATATTTAAGTTCTAGGACACCATGCATTTGTTGTAAAATATTTTTGCAACTCCTATCCTTTTCTAGCTATTGTACATGTTTAAATAAAAGTTATCCTAATTTGGATTGTCTTAATGTGTTTTTTTTTTTTTTTTAAGTCTGTTGATGGTCGCATGATTCGCGTTGATGAAGCTGGCAAATCTGGTGGACGGTCTGGTGGTTTCAGGGGGGGTTCCAGAGGTGGCAGAGGCTTCTTCAGGGGCAGCAGAGGAAGAGGTGGGAATTCTCACATTTAAATGTGATTGCACTAGCAGATGGCCACATTTGCATTTGAAGGGGTCTCAGCAACACATTAACATGACAAAGCTGATTGTCCACGTGAATGGCTGCATCAAGTTAACTTGATTTTCTTGTGTAAACAGGTGGTGGAGGATATGGCGGAGACAGAAGCTATGGTGGTGACAGGAGTTTTGGTGGTGATCGGAGCTATGGAGGAGACCGCAGCTATGGCGGTGGAGATAGAGGCTATGGTGGGGGGGAAAGAAGCTATGGAGGTGGTGACAGATCCTATGGCGGTGGTGGATACTCCAACAGGAGTGGAGGATACTCCAGCGGCGGTGGATACAGGGATAACAGGTGAGGGATCTCTTACATTTGGAATGGGTACGCATATGGAAGAGTGTTCTTACCCTTGCAACCGTGAGCCCCTTAAATATGGCAAATATTACTGTTGATTTTAGGAACCAGGGGGGATACGACCGCTCTGGAGGATCCTACAGAGACAGTTACGACAGTTACGGTACGTATTGATTTATAATTATTAAACCTTACTAGTCAACTGCACCAACCTGCACTATAAATCTGTCCATTTTTGCCTTTAGAATAATGCAAGATGAAAGCCAAACTGCCATATTTGAACTTTTGAGATCAGTCAACTTGGTTGCCCTTACCTTGGAATTGCTGACCACAATCCAAAAAGTCATTTTTCAGTTTTAACCACTAAAGTCGGTTTTGTGCACTTGATCAATAGTCAATAAGTCCTTGTTCGAAAAAGAATCATGTCTTGGTATCAGTTCTGTTTGGAAAGGATGTTCTCAATGCTCCAGTGCCTTTACACTCTTGCCTACTTCTTGTCCTCAGCTTCACACGAGTAAAAAAACCCTGATTGCAAGATCATCCCTACGCTGGCTGTATTTAAAAAGATGCGCTCTTCGAAGACCTTTTTTATTTTTTACTTTTTTTGCTTTACGTTGTGTTCCAGTTGAAATGTTCTATTAAAGACAGTCCCCTTTTTTTACCCGTCAAGTATCTGCAGGATGTTCCTCGTTGAGGAGCTGCATAAAATCAATGAGCATTCAGTTACTGTAAGAGTTTCAAGCCTGGTGAGGCTACCTGTATCTGCTATTTTACCTTGGGAATTGTTATAGATACTCACAGGGGTTTTGAAATTCTTGTTTCTTTTTTTAGTATGTGTTTAAGAAACTGTCTCTGAAACCATGCGTGAAAACTGACCTGTCCAACACAGCCTGATAGCTTCTAAGACCAATTTCCTCAAAGATCTTTGGACCAATTTCTCACTGGCTCACTGAAACTGCTAGGGGCCTTTTGCATTTAAAATAAATTTTAAAAGCGGCAGCTTCGCCACCTGAAAAATATTCTAATCCGATCCTCTAATAGAAGCTTGATAAGCTGTGATGTGTTCTTTATGGCTCTTTGCCACCTCCATGTTGTGATGCATTCCTTTAGTGAAGCAAGGCAGGCATGTTGCATTGGAGTTGTCTCCGGCAAACCTCCTTGATGTTGCTAAAGATTTGTAAATACTCCATTTCAAAGAGTAAACCACTTGGGTTGGATCATTAAGCCTCATGTTAGGACTGATGACCCAAGGTACTTTACTCTTTGCACAGTCTAAATTTATTTTTAAAGTATGCTCTGCTGTGGACTGAACGTATCCTCTTAAATGTCAATTTTGTGCTCTGTTCTGTATCAACACCTCAGAATCCTTTTCTTTTTGTATTAAATTGGCTTCATGAAGCCCATTAAAAAGTGGTTGGAAAACGCTCTGATTTCTTTTGCCTCCGATATTTAAAAGTCCATGCTAGTCAGTTATGTTTTGGATTGATTAGGGGGGAACTTAGCATCTGGGATCTTAAACCTTATACTAGCAAATAAAACTCAGATCTAGCTCAGTAAACCAATTTAAAGATGAAACGTTGCTGTTATGATAAAGCACCCAATGGTTCTGTATAATGCTTCATTGGATCCAAGAGTTCTCTGCTAGAAATTTTGGAAATCCTCAATGTCCTTGGAGAATGAAGTGTTGTGCCTTCCGACTCAAGAATCCTGATGAAAGCTGCTCTCATGGCTAGGTCAATTGTGGAGATAGGCCTGTAATGTGAGGTAAAACCTTTTGCTCTCCTGTACGCATCCTACAACAGTTCTCATTGTCCATGTTTTCTTCGACTATTGCCTCAACAAGTGACTTATCTCCAGAATGTGTTCAATCCTGTTCCACAACTTCCTGTTTTTTTAAATGAGAAAGCTGCATGAATTTTTATTTTTTAAGTGTGCTGCTTTTTTGGCAGAAAGTGCCTCATGCAGCCCTTGAAATGAGATTAAGTCCCTGTTCTGATTGCATTTTTTTGTCTGCACTCATTATAAACCATGTATTTTTGTCACTAGTCACAAAGAGATTGAAATTTTTTTTGAAGAGATGTAGCCTCTGCGTCACCTTGTCTTTTGAGTGATTTGCTATGGAGTCTCTATAAAGAAGTAGTCTGGCCCTATGTTTTCAATGTAGTTTTGATTTTAAAGTAGAAGTGTTTGTCTTTAACTGCATGATTAATCATGTTTTTTGTAGTAAAATATCCTTTTTATTTTCCAGGCTGACTCTCTGGATGTTGCATTTGAAAACTAGATGAGCACGTTAAACTCCGTGATGAAGTGAAGTCGTCATCCGCTGTTAATATAAGAGGTATGCATTTAGTACGGTTTTTATAAATCTTAAACTTGATGTAATACTAAATATTTTTATTTTTTTCCCTTTCCCAGGGCTATTGGAAATGCCTTTGTGGATGAATCCCTCTCTCAAAGGGAAGCGTTTCACTGTTCAGACAACATGAAGTCTAGATGTTTGTATGCTACTTTTCAGAGAGGTCGTTTTTGTAGTGTGAGTGATGGACACTTCAATAAAGCTTGTTTACATTTAGTACTTCGTGTTGCATGTTTATTTTCATGGGTTGTTATATTGAGTGATTTGGTTAGTAAAGTTTTTCCAGCTTGCCTCGTTCCATGCAGCTGATGTAGGCTGTGTTTGGAAATCTTGTGTGGTAGATTACAGGTGTAAAAAATAATTATCAAATGAGTGGTATTTAACTTGGTATTAAAGTTGAATCCTAATACACCATGAATGAAATTTATATAATTTATAACTGCTGGTCCAGTAGATTGCTCGGTGTAAAGTCAGTTGTACCACAGTTTGGTCTAGCAGTCACATTTTCTAATGTCATGGCAGCGGAGAGAAAATAAAATAATCACCAAATCCACTTCACATGTAATGTTAATCTAATGCAACAATGTAGTGGAGCCTTTTGGTTACTTATACAATCTTAAATGAACTAAATTTAAACATGGGGTGCTTTAACATTTAAAAAAACAAATTAATAAAAAAAATTCAGTTTTTAATCTTATTCGAGAATTGCTGAACTTGTGTATATATAAAAAAAAAAAGTACCAGCAGTGTAGGGCAAGTTACTAAAATCATTTCTAATAGCGCGAAATTTATTTAAATCCCTTTTTAATTATTTTAAAATAACATTAAGTAATTAAATTGCTTTTCTCAATCTGCTAATAGCTAAGTTTTTTTTTTTTTTTTTTTTTTTTTTTTTCAGAATTGAACAATTGTTATTTTTGTTTAAATTTAATTATGCAAAACATTTGTGTAACCAAAAGCAGTTACTCTGCTCCGAATTGATTTATACAGAACTGTTGAATTTACTTGCAGTATTTAAGCAAATAATTGCCTAAAAATAAAAAGTAATCCCTTCAGTGTAATTACAGTAAGTAGTTCCACCCAGCGCTGCCTTTTTGAGAACCATACAGACATGTCTGGAAGCACAATGAGCGAGGGGATCGGCATTAGAAGCGGTTCCTCAACTGGAAAACTGATCATCTCGAGCACAACCTGCCATATTTAACAAAACCTGTCGGAGCACTGAATGGCTTTTGGCTCGTAGCATCATTAAAATGTAAGCATTTCTTGAGATTTGTACTGTATTTTGCTAGAATGTGCTCTAGAAAAGTATTAATTTCAAAATCTGCACTGGCTTCTTTACGATGGGACAGATGCTTTATTAGCGTAGATGGCATATGGTCACCACAAGGTGGCAGTGGAGGAGAGCAGCTGCATGAATGCATATAGATGTTAGAAACGGGTTGCACTGACTAAATCCGATGAATGAAATATGATTGTACACTGTGATAGTCTATTTGACTGGTTTTAAGGTCAAAGCAATTTTCTGTGCAACTTCTCCGCAAACAAGTGTCCCACCCCACCATCTCACTCTGGCTTTATTACTTGATTTTATATTAGAATACATAAATCTATACCATTGTGAGGAAATTGGACCTCCTTTTTGGAGAACTTTTTTCATTCTCAGGTAAATTTCTTATGTAAAGTGCATTAAATATGTTGCAGAGGTAAAACTAAACTTAAATTGTAGAACCAAACTGAACATTTTCCAGTTTGCCATTACTATTTATGTAAGGTATTTGACTTTTTTATTATTTTATTTTTTATTTAAAATAACCCCTAACCTAACGAGCATGCACAGACAACTGGCGATTTTTAGGTCTACTTTTTGAATATGAAAATATAGATAGAAGCAACATTTGACAGTATTATACATGACCGTATTAAAATTGCCATTTTGAATTTTAAAATTTAAATTGTAACCCTTTAATTTGATGGTCCATTTGAGTATTAGTAGACTGTCTGCTTAATATCTGTTATAATGAGATAAAGACATTCAACTGAGTACAAGAAACTTTGCAAGTACATGTCAACTTACTAACCCCAACCTAACAGTCTACTTATAATCTAATGACAATTAGAATTCTACAGACGGACCATCAAAATGAAGTGTGACCTGTACATTTTTTATGTCACTCTGTATGCATTTTCTGATTAAATTAAAATATAACTGTATTATGATGTTTACACCAGAAGATGTCACAAATTCCAATTCTCTTATTAAAATAACAATAGAAAAGAAGGAAAATAAATTGCACTTGCAATTTGTACGTCTCCCAAAAAAACAAGTCTTATATAAAGGTTCATGTCAGGAAGTCTAAACCACTGTTTGTATAAAAGGAGAAATAATTTATTAAAGAAATTTGAGGAATAAATCATTTTAAAGTGTTTTTATTTTGAAAGAATAGTACAAACAAGGCAATAGGTGGAAGAGAAAGGCAGAATGGTCCATGAGCTTGGGTTAATATTTGCTTAAACTCTATTTGTGTTTAGATGATATTGTTTATTGGCACAAACTAACCAAAAATGTGCAGTGGTGGCCAAATGCATAAGTAGATTTTAGACACAGAAAGATTCATACTCCTTAGATGTTACTGATACTGTGTCTTCAGGAACCTCTAATGCAATGACTTGATACATCCAAAGAAAGTATGAGATACGAGTGTATCTTGTTAAGTAGTTTCCAGATAACTCTTTTATGTGAAAAGACGCAATTTCCTGTGCAACATCTGCACAAACAAGTGGACCTCCGGAGTCTCCCTGTGGATGATCATTTTCCTATCAGAATGCAACCAAAATACACCATATATACAAACCTAAGTGATATCAACTGAAATACCTTTGCTGGTCCAGTTGATCCTTCAGTGCAAAGAGTGTCACCAAGGCCACATTTGTTAGAATCTAACAGTCACATTTACTTCTTTGAGGACACTTGATGGAGGCCCGTCATTGTAATCCTCCCAGCCTAAACCTAAGACCATGCAGTCTTTTCAGATTTCCTCGTTCTCATTTGGCAAGGTGATAATATTTACAGATTCATTGAAAGTAGCTTGTGTTTTAAGCTGGAAATGAAGATACTAAAGTAAACCCCTACACTGTACCAACATCAGTGTTTTTCTTTCATTTGATGTTATTACATTTTTTCCCTCAGTTGCTTCGGCTCAATTCTCGATTGTTTAAAAAAACAGTAAGTTCGGTTCTCTGAACCATTAGCTTTTTGTTTGGTATTTTGACCAGTGTGGCTCACGCAATGACAAAAATACGTTCTATTTTGGTGATCGTGGCCAAATTACTGACACAATAACTCTAAATTTTGAGGCATGGATAAAAGGTTTTGGGTGAGAAACAAATTTTTTGTATAATTGTGTAATAATAATGATAATGTATAATAATGTTCTGAAGTTCCAGCAAACAGTTGCGATATTTGCACTCACAGTTTAGTTGATTTATAATCATACGCTGTAAAACCCAAGTCAAATGAAATGAGTGTAGTAAACTCAAAATTTACTGAAAGTTAATTCTGCTCATTTGAAAAATTTTAAACTCAGTGTTGAAGGTAAAGAGTTAATTAAATACCTCATTACTTCATCTTAAATAGCGTAGGTTCACAGTACTCATATAGATTTGCTTTTTTTTTACTCAAATGGTTTGTAGCAATCGGTTTCCTCAAATGGTTTGAGTTGCCTTAACTTATTGGGTTTTACAGTGTAGTAAAATGTCCTTTCATACACTGTAAAACTCAAAAAGTTAAGGTAACTCAAGCCATTCGAGGAAACTGATTGAAACAAACCATTTAAGTTAAAAAACTAATCCTAACGAGTACTGTGAACTTAATCTATTTGAATAAACGAAGCCGTTTGAGCACAGTAAAACCCAATAAATGAAGAGAACTCAAACCAACTGAGTACTGTAAAACCCGATAAGATAAGGCAACTCAAACCGTTTGAGGAAACCTATGGCTACAAACCAGGTAAAAAAAACTAATCTATATGAGTACTGTGAACTTACTCCATTTAAGTTGAAGTGATGAGGTATTTCTTTTGATAAAGTTGACTGTTGGGTTTTACAGTGTAAGTGTAATGCCAATTAAATTGTTCAGGATTATACATACCTTTAGAAGCATGATGTCATGATCTGATGTGCTCATAGAGAATTTTGGATGTGGAATGGGATCCACCTCTATATCTTCAGGTAAAACCTTGGAGTCATTGACCCCCAAATACACCTTTAGATGTATAAACTTCTATAAACTGCCAGATTTATCCGCAGTGTTTGTGTACCTCCTCTATATATTCTGAATTTTAAAAAGATTAACTTACCCTCGGTCACAGTGGGCTGCTGTAAACACAATATCCTCTCTTATCAAGAAACCACCACATGCTAATTTTGAATTTGAGTCCTTAATGTAGACCATGTAGGGTCAACTGTGTGGAGTGGAGACTTGACCCCCGACAATGGCATAAACAGAAAAACCTAAAAATAGATTAGTTGTATAAAACAATTTGAAGCATATTCTGCTAAACAATCAGTTTTTAAAATAAATTCAATGTGGTCACCTGGAGCACAGGAACGCAGCAGCAGTAGCAGACTAGTGGTTTGCCAAAAGATTCTCATCATTGAAAGCTCAGATTCACTCAGTGTGCAGCTCAGAGATGTTGAGTTCTGCTTTTATAGGAAGTTAGGAAGATAATGATAGAAGCTGCAGTATGAACTGCATCCAGATCAGTCTCATTGATATAACAGCATTTTAATTAGTGACATTTAGAGAAAGATCTAATCACAGATCAGTAATTATCAGTGTTTGTGTTGTTTTATAACTTATCCACACATTGCTGATAATATCAGAAAACACGTTAGTGGCAATCTTGATATAGTTCTGGAAAATTCAATGTCAGTGTTAGAAACCATGGAGCTTTTGGAGAATTAACAATTGTGGGTGGGGTAAAATAGGTAATTCTACAAAATAGTAATTCTATAAATTAAATGTATTTTAATAGATGCCTACTCTGTAAAATATCCTGGTTGTCTTAAATTTTTAAGCTGAATCAAATTAACCTTATGAGCCTATTGAACTCGCATTATGTTAACCTGACTTAAAACAGTTTGCGGAACTAATTAAATTAAGTTAGAACTTGATTAACTTAGTTTAATAAGTTACAATGAGCTAAAAACATCCTTTTAATGATTCAAGACTGCAAACTTCTCAATGTTTGGCATACGTTTCATAAGAAACCTCCTACACTGTAAAACCCAAAAAGTTAAGGTAACTCAGACTGTTTGAGGACACCGATTGCAACAAACCATTTAAGTTAAAAAAACTAAGCCTAATGAGTACTGTGAACTTAATCCATTTGAGGAAACGAAGCAATCTGAGCACAGTAAAACCCATTACATGAAGAGAACTCAAACCAACTGACTACTGTAAAACCCAAGTTAAGGCAACTCAAACCGCTTGAGGAAACTGAGCATTTGAGTTAAAACAAATTAATCTATATGAGTACTGTGAACTTGCTCCATTTAAGTTGAAGTAATGAAGCATTTAATTAACTCTTTACCTTCAACGCTGAGTTCAAAACTCTTTTCAAATGAGTAGAATTAACTTCCAGTAAATTTTGAGTTAACTACACTCATTTCATTTGATTAAGTTGACAGTTGGGTTTTACAGTGTATATATCTTGCTTACCAATCTTGTTCCGTTTTCATGTGTAGTGTTTGCTTTAGATCCCTCTAGGTCCAGTGGTTTGAACTGCATCCTAATATTGGTGAACAACCAAAGTTATGAAACAAAAAACCAAACAAATTTCACTCATCTAATCTTTAAATATGCAAAAAAAATTGAATAAAAAAGCGTTTTATGAACACATTATATATACGGTTTGATGCCAGGGAGTTTCTAGCATCAGTTGGATAAAATGGCAAACAGGAAAATACATATTTCACCAGAATAAATGACTGGTTGATCAGGTTGCTGGTTCTGATTTAGTTGCATTTGACACTTAGAAATTTGGCCATACTTGTGAAATTTCATTTGAGAGATCAGGATTTAGCCGGCGCATGTCTTGGGATTATGCAGTGCACTAAATCATTCAGATATTCTGCATTTGGAAGAACGTAATTGTTAAATTTCATCTGTGTTCAGCTCCTGACTTCAGAAATGTTTGCCTTGCATTACAGCTCACAACATCTTCTACCCACACATACAACCCGTCGTGTTTATTCTGCAGTTCTCAGAAGATTACCAGATAATGCGTACTCTAACCACAGCGCCACAGCTTAAGTTTGTGAGTATGTTTGTTAGATTAAGTCTTTTGATCATCTTTAACCTTTTGTATGCCTTTTTGAAGCTCATTTTTGTAACGGACAAGACCAGAAAAGAGACAGAAATTAAAAGTCAGTGACAATACATTCCTAATATGGTTAGATAAAAAAATCTGTACATTTGCTGTCTCTACTGGCTTTATAAATTAATTTACATTTTAAGTTTGTACATATATTTCCAATAAAATTACTCAAAAACCAAATCACTTAATCCAGAATAAAAAAAGCTGTTTCATTTAATGGGATGAGATGGAGGAGACATAAATGGTAGTTCACTCAAAAATTTAAATATACTATTTTATCTTCCTCAAGGGGTTCCAAACCTTTATTCTGTTGAACACAAAAGAAGAAATATTGAAGAATATTTGAGAGTCATTGTCAATAGAACTGAGCTTTAAGAGTTATGGGTTTTTGAAAATGACCTTCCATGGAGTGTGTAAAGTGAAGTGAAATATCCAGCTTAAATCTGAAAGTGCACCATGTTTCATCTATAAAACAGTTGACTCTTAGTGGTTCGAATGAATCGTCGCAGTAACAAGTCTTTAGCTGCGTCGGAGTGGTGTCGATACAGAACTCAAGCCCCGCCCATTTGTTGCAAACGCAGACCCGGGAAAAATTTAACCCCCCGGCCCCACCCACAAACACTGTAGAAAGAAAAAGAGGAAGACAAACAATGTAGCAGATCCCGGTTGAATCATGTCGCGAAGACGCTGTGATCTGAGTGTGAGGGAAAGTTAGTGTTATTTTCCCTATCCAGTCAGTCAGTGGTTGAAGTTTATTTTTGCAAAAATACCTCAGCATTACAGCTCCAGCCTTCTGCTGTGTTCCTGTCATTTTTCTGACGAGTGCTTCAGCAATATACACACTTACAATGGGGGATTCATCGGTCGTTTGTTAAAGGAAGGAGCTTGACAGGAACTTTACAGTACACAGTTCATGAATCAGTTCCTTCCTCCATTTCACAAGTGTAAGTAACTTGTGTGATTAAAATGGTTACCTTCTTGTTTACTGTAGCTTGCAAATTATGTATTTAATTGTGTTTTGTTACTTGTAACCTCTTGTACTGTATCTGGTTAACTCTTTATATTTTCATATTGTGTCTAAAACCACGTTGAAAACGCGACGCGTGCCGTTTTGTTTAAGACTTTAAACACATTTGTGAGCTCGCGATCCACTGCGTTTGTCTTTGCTATGGCCACCATCAGCAGTTCCTACACACATGCGGCGGTCAAGTTTCAAAACAGTTCAACTTTTGCCACTGTGTGGCAAACACAAACGATATACAGTTAAAGTCAGAATTAATAGCCCCCCTTTTAATTTTTTTTTTTTTATATTTCCCAAATGATGTTTAACAGAGCAAGGAAATTTCCACAGTACGTCTGGAGAAAGTCTTATTTGTTTTATTTCGGCTAGAATAAAATCAGTTTTTAATATAAAACAAAAAAGCAAAAACATTTTTATGGTCAAAATTATTAGCCCCTTTAATCTATATATATTTTTCGATAGTCTACAGAACAAACTATCGATATACAATAACTTGCCTAATTACCCTAACCTGCCTAGTATACCTAATTAAGCCTTTAAATGTCACTTTAAGCTGTATAGAATGTCTTGAAAAATATCTAGTAAAATATTATTTACTGTCATCATGACAAATATAAAATAAATCAGTTATTAGAGATGAGTTATTAAAACTATTATGTTAAGAAATGTGTTGAAAAAATCTCTCCGTTAAACAGAAATTGGGGGGGGGGGGAATAAACGGGGGGTTAATAATTCTGACTTCAACTGTGTGTTTGTGACACAATATATAAGTTTACAACACTCAAACCATTTTGTTTTAAAACTTAAATGGTTTGCTGCAATCGGTTTCCTCAAACATATTGAGTTAACTAATAGGGTTTTACAGTGTGTTTCATAAAAAGGTTTCACTTTATAATCATGTAAAAAGACAAAGCGATTCAGTAAAGCTTTTTGTTTATAGCATTTTATTTTGTTATTTGCATTACACACTTTCTCCTAAACATACTTTTTCAGCAATTATAAAATACACTTTCAGCACAAGGTGGCAGTAGAGGCCTGCAAGTGCAGAGACAGATTTGCACAGTAGATTTTAGAAAGGGAAAAAATGGCTTCATAAAAACATATAATTTAATTAGCATATTTAATGTCACATGCTTATTCCTTATTAACCAAACGTAAATGACTAACTCTGCACTGAACCAGACAACTAAACGAGTTCATACAACTTCCCCCTCCATGCCTTGAGTTGCTGCTGATTAGTTTTATTCAGGATGTGATCAATCCATTGATGGTAGTGAGAAATACGAGTGTATCTTGTGAGGTACATTCCAAATGACTCTGTGTAATAAGACACAATTCCCTGTGCAACATCTCCACAAACAAGTGGACCTCCAGAGTCTCCCTATGGATGAAATTATTTGATTATTATTAATTACACAAGAACTGCACCATAAATACGAGTTTGAGTGGTATAATCTAAAATACCTTTGCTGGTCCAAATGATCCATTAGAGCAAAGGGTGTAATGAGTGCCACACTTTTTAAAGTCTATCAGAGTCACATTTACTTCTTTGAGGACACTTGATGGACACCCGTCATTGTAAGCCTCCCAGCCCCAACCCAAGACCAAGCAATCTTTCAAGATTTCCTTATTCTCACATTCTGGCCAAGTGATAATATTCACAGTTTTGTTCAAAGTTGCCGGCGTCTTAAGCTGAAAGACAAGATACAAAATTCAATGTGTTTACGGTCATGAAGGACTGTATTTTATTAGCTGTGGTGTTAATGAAGCTTATAGATTATAGAACCACCCTTAGAAGCATGATGTCATCGCCTGGTGTGTTATTGAATTTGGGATGTGGTGTGGCTTCTACCTCTATGCCGTGAGGTAAAATGTTGGTGTCATTGACCCCCAAATACGCCTTTAGATGACTAAAGGTGAAAAAATAGATATCATAGAAGAGAGATTTACAAAATTATAGGATCTATCTATCTATCTATCTATCTATCTATCTATCTATCTATCTATCTATCTATCTATCTATCTATCTATCTATCTATCTATCTATCTATCTATCTATCTATCTATACACACTGTAAATATTCGTAAATTAGCAATACACCTTTGATTTTGGACTTCATTTGTCATTTTTATTAGTTTGAAGTGATAAATGATCTGTAATGTTGTAATTTATGGTACAAAAAACTGGTAATAAACTGACAAACCAACCCTTTCTATAATTTTACGGACTTATTTCTATATATATATATATCTATATTTCTTATCCAATGTATTGGTTCAAACCAGTAAAATGTCAACAAAAGTTTCTGTTAAACTGCAGAGCTGATTTCTTTCACAAAAACATAGCTTTAGACGTTATAATCCATATTCATTTATAGCTGTTGGGGGGGGGGTCTATGTGCTTTAAGTCAGTACATATATGTAATTGGTTTCATTTAAATTTAACTATCCTAAATATGTAAACTATCAAGTTCTTTGATTAGCAAAAATCCTGTTTAACTATGGAATTGATTCAAATGAGGAAAAAAAAAACGCTTCATGTTTAAGAACGTAAACTTTCGACAAAGTTCTAATATATAGTTTCACCTACCTTCGTTCACAGTGGGCTGCTGTAAGCACAAAATCCTCTCTTATCAAGAAACCACCACATGCTAATTTAGAATTTGAGTCCTTAATGTAGACCATGTAGGGTCGACTGTGTGGAATAGACAGTTTCCCACCAACAATCCCATCGCGCATGCAGAAACCTAAAACAAATTTTTTATACTCAAACAGTTCAGTGGCATATTCTGATAAATAACCTGCTGTAATCATTAAAATGATAGTCACCTGGAGCACAGGAACGCAGCAGCAGTAGCAGACTAGCGATTTGCCAAAAGATGCTCATCGTTGAACGCTCAGTTTCACTCAGTGTGCAGCTCAGAGATGTTGAGTTCGACTTTTATAGGAAGTGCAAAACAGTAATGATAGAAGCTGCAGTATGAACTGCATCCAGATCAGTCTCACTGACTTAACTGCTTTCCAATTAGAGACTAATGGAGGAAGAGCTGATCATAGATCAGTAGTGATTAGCATCATTTTTTTCCTGTTTTAAACCTCATCCACTCATTGCTGATAATATCAAAAAACACACGTGAGTAGTGGCAGTCTTGGTTGTTCTGAGAATTTCCCTATATCTGAAATGTCAAACAATTTTGTTTACTGTTTTGTGTATATTTTTCATGCTGTTTTTATAGTGTTCAGCTTCATTTAACCTTTATGTCCCCAGAACAGCCTGTATTCTTAGTGACATAAACTTTTTTTTTTCAAAGATTCTGGCATTTTTTTTGATATGGTAGCATCATTCAACGCCGTCAACTTCACATTCTTGGTATGAATATGACCCTTCTCTCAATCTCAGAAGTACTCTATTGAGATCTGGAGACTGTGGAAGCCATTGGAGTACGCTGATCCTCTTGAGGCATGCGTGCATGCTTTTATGTACTGAATGTTCTCTGTGTTTCCTTGTTGCTCAAGACGTTCCTTGATTCAAGTGTTCTCATCTGCTGTGGTGGTAGAGACCCACCAGGCATTTAACCTGTGCATATATAATGACTTTTCAGGACTTTTTAATTGTTAAAGTCCACTTGAGGAGGTGAATATTTCAGGTGTTGAAGCTGACAGTCAAAGGCCTGCTCTGTCGAATATCTTAGCCAAAACCTTTATTGAATGTGTCGTTTTATTTGTAGATACACTTGTCTAGAAGGTTTTGCTCAGAGGTTGTGATGTCCTTGTGCACTGTTGTTTAATTTTCTTAAGGCCGGGACACATCAAGCTGATACCAAAGAACTAGTGGCAAAGAAAACCAACTGTGCTGTCAACTTGCGTCGCCTATGTCTGCTCCCATCTGGACCAAAAAGTTGCCTGTGAACACATCAAATGGATGACAGCCAACTGAAACGATAGTGTTACAACCCTATGGTTGTCATGTCTCATCTGTCTCTCTGCTCTGCCCAGAAAACATCTGATTGGTCACTTCTGACTGATTGCTTGCTCCTGATTGGCCTACAGTATTATCTCTGTGACATAACTTCCTTGGTGGCCATCTTGTTTTGGTCCCTTGCTTTGTGTTCTTTCAAGTAGTGGTGGGCAAAGTGAGGCTTCATGAAACACTGAAACAGTTGAAACAAATGTGCCGAAGCTTCGAAACATTTCGAAACTCGTCTCTACAGTGACACCTAGTGGTCATTTTTCATGTATTGCTTTGGAACAGTTTCAGTAAAGAAACACAGAATCAAATTGAGGTATTAAACCCCATGTTGTACAGTCGAGGCTTCAAGTGATTAAGTTGAGCGGTGAGAGTTTCTGACTCGCATGCCGAGATACTGGGTTCGGATCCAGGGTGATGCAACTATAGATGCTAGTTTTTAAATGCTCTGTTCTTGTAACATGTTTTTTAACATTGTTCTGACATCCGAATGAACACTTTGAGGATAAATATGTCTTGTTTTGGTCATAAAAAGTAACATTATTAAAATACATCAAGTCATAATTTAAGAGTGTTTGTACAAGTCAGGATTTAAACTCGGGCCATTTGCAGCACAGTTCCTCTGTGCACACGCGTAGTCCAGTAGCTTACATAAGACCCGACCCAGTCAGACAAACGCAGATTCGCTATGTCTCGGAACACTTCTGAAATGATCAATGTTTTGAATTTCTTTAGTCACGTGATCTGTGTTTCAGATCATGCTTCGGTACAGTGTTTCGAAACACTTGCACTTCGGGATCTCGACACTGTGTCGAAACGTCAGTTTCACCTCAGCCATCCCTACTTTAAAGTGTTTGTTTGTTGGATAGTGCAGACTCTTTGTATGTGTTAAAGTTTGACTATTGAGATTTGTGAGTACTGTTTGCTTTGTTTGTGGTAATTTATTCTACTGCCTTGTTTGACCTTTTTTGCCTGTTGACCTTGAGTTTTGGATTGTCCCTAAATGTGGTTGCTTGTTCTGTAAATAGTTTGTAAATCGTGTATATAATTTTGGGATAGTAAGGAGTTTGAAGCCATTTTATTTGTAAAACCTTTTGACCTCTGTTTCTGTGTTAGGTAGTTAGGGTAGTTATTTGTATTTTATTTTCTTTCATATTTGATCAGGTAAGGTTGGGATTTTTGCTTGTTATTTTGGACTTGTCAGCTCCCGAATTCAAACCTCCATAAAATTTTGGTTTCATATTTTCTTTGTGGGTTTCCTCCGGGTGCTCTGCTTTCCCCCACAAGTCCAAAAGACATGTGGTATAGGTGAATTGGGTAAGCTAAATTGTCCGTAGTGTATGTGTGTGAATGAGAGTGTTTAGATGTTTCCCAGTGATGGGTTGCAGCTGGAAGGGCATCCACTGCGTATATGCTGGATAAGTTGGCGGTTCATTCCATTGTGGCAACCCCAGATCAATAAAGGGACTAAGCCAAAAAGAAAATGAATGAGTGAATGAATTTTGTTGGTGTTGTTTCTTTCATGTTGTGCACCATCCCTAGATGGTGTGTAACAATTGTGTTCTGCACCTACTTGAGAGGATGTGTTTTTCTGCTCCCCTAGGTAGTAGTAGTCGGTTTTCTTGTTGCGCTAAAAGAAACTAGAACTTGTGAATTAGAACTAGTACTTGTCAAATTCTAGCAAGCTTCTTTGTGTTTCCTCTTGACCTGAATGGCACCGGTGGGTGGGTCAGTCGATCAGTCAGTAAGTCGGTCAGTCAGTCAGTCAGTCATTCAGTCATTCAGTCAGTCAAACAGTCAATGAACATCGGCCTCTGGTGGGTTTACACGAGAAGAGCAGGCACGAATGGCACTTGCGAGAGCAATTTGAGATCTCAAAAAGCATACACAGCAGCCTCTGGTGGATTCCCGAAAACAAAAAACGCAAAAAAACATAGCTCCTGGGACGCATTTGCCACTCTCCAGAAATGTATATAGAGGTACGTATTCAGAATAACTCTGGGAAGGACATGTGAAACATACCAAACAAACTAGTCTGAAAGACACTCGCTGATGGCCCAATAATGCCCAACAGCTGACCCGTCAGCTTGGTGTGTCCTGGCCTTTTATGTACAGCTTTTAGTTATTAATTGTCCAGCTGTTTTTAGAGATCTCTGTTGTTCTGAGTATTTGAAATGCATCCCAAGTTTGTTGATTAACTAATCTGCCAATTTGTGTTCCAGGATTTGACAGAAATGAAAAGAAGTTTACAATAGATATTGGTAAAAGCCTACATATCAATACATAAGTATAAATGCAGCAGCCATCTCAGTTGACAGTTCCTCCCATCCCTCCACCTCCCCTTGTACTCCTCCTATTTGCTCAGTTCTCTTCTTCAGAAGTACACTCATAAGGGGTTTGATCTCAGAGCTCAAGTCAAGCCTCGAGCCTCCTTCAAGGACAGCAAGCCACTTTACTTTACCATTATCTGTTAGGAATGAATGAGCAGGCGAACTGTGCAACAGAGACCAAACCCATTTCACATGTGTTATCTCTACATAGAAACTGTATGTTAGGTTAAATCCCAGGGAGACTCTACTGTCAGTTGAAGTGGAAAGTACAATAACCGACCAGAATAATGTAATACAACATTTTACTATGACCTGTAAAACGGAAAGTCTTTACAGTCACATTTTATGAATCAAGTTGTCACCATATAGTGTTCAAAGTAAGACTTGTGTGATGAAATGGCATGGTAGAGTTACACCAACTAAATGGCATTTAACCAACAGACTCTCTCAGAATTTGCAGTGTTTGCATGATCATCCTAAAAGCATGCTTGTTTAAAAAGAATTATCCCACAACAGAGTTCAGTTGGCCAAAGTTTTTGCAGCTCTTTGTAGAGTTCTCCAAAACAGGAAATCCATTTTCATAGCTTTCATTACAAATCTTTGATGGATGTAATAAAAAGTGCGTTCAACAAAAGCCTGTTTTGAGTACTCCTGATATTAGCGATGTGGTCACATAGTTCCTAAAGGCTGTAATGCTATATGCTTGCTCTAGCCATGCAAATAGCCAAGCAGTAGCACAGGAATGCCCATTAAGAAACTTCCTACGTCTAGACTGAGGTATGTTCTTCTCATACCTGAACCACAAGACGTTATTATAATTATTGTGAATGAAGCGCAACCCAGGTTTCGGTGAGCGAGGGATGGGTTGCACACAGAAGACTGGGTCGCAAACAGTAATGGGTATTACAGGAGGAGGTTTGAAGCGGACGAGCCGAAAGGAGGGGGTGTCCGAATGAGCGTTTACCGGCAGACTGTCAGCTTTATTAGAACCAGGGGGTTGACTATGGGATGGTTAAGCAATTAGACGTCATGATAGGAGTAAGGGAAAAAACGGCAGTTGTAAAAAGTCTATCAATCACTGTGCAAATCATGATTATTAACAATAAAGAAAAATGTCAACAGATCGCTTCCAAATGACAAAGTAGCATGTGACTAACTTTGAAATTTAAATGATAATACATTTGAGAGCTCCAGAGCTAGCTAGATCATAGCACTCTTTGTGTATTGTTGTTGTTAAATATTCACATGTTAAATTTGAGGGTTGTTCATTCCACTGTGGTGACCCCTGATAAATAAGGGGCTGAGCTGAAGGAAAATGAATGAATGGATTTGAAAGATCTATGTTGAGACACTCATGACTACTTTATAAGGTACACTTGCTCATGTAGACATAACAATTAAATCAGCCAGTCACATGGCAGCAACTTGATGTATAAAGTGATAAAGTTATGATCCAGATGATCTGCTGAACTTCAAACTCGAGGGAGAAAGGTGATTTTTGGGACTTTAAAGCGAATTTTCCAATCAAGAACATTTTTTTTAACTGCACAGAAGGCATGATGGAACACATTGTGCATTCTTTGTTTTTCCTGGAGCCTAGTGTACATTTGCCTATATTCACACTATATTGCTTTGACTTTGTATGTGGAAGGCAGTGGTTAGCACTGTTGTCCCACAGCAAGAAGGTCGCTGGTTCGAGTCCCAGCTAAGGCGGCTGGCATTTCTGTGTGTAGTTTGTATGTTCTCCCCGTCTTGGCGTGGGTTTGCTCCAGGTGCTCCAATTTCCCCCACATTCCAAAGCATACCTGTCAACACTCCCGTATTACGCGGGAGTCTCCCATATATTAGACCCATCTCCCGCCACCCTCCCATTTGGAAATTTCTCCTGGAAAACTCCCATAATTTCAACCCGCTCCTGGTCCTCAGCTTTGGTATAGTATCCAATGGCAGTGGCCACCCGAAACCCGGTCCATAGTAACTAACACCACAGTACAGTTACTAACCCCGTTCACAGCTGTGTAATTCAGACAACCCCCCCCCCCCCCCCCCCCCCCCCCATGTCCCGGAATTTCAGAGGCAATTGTTGGTAGGTATGGTCCAAAGACATGCGCTATAAGTAAATTGGGTAAACGAAATAGGCCGTAGTGTATGTGTGTGTAATTGCGATGGTATAGGTGTTTCCCAGTAATGGGTTGCTGCTGGAAGGGCATCCACTGTGTAAAACGTGGCAAACCCTGATAAATGAGGGACTAGGCTGAAAGAAAATGAATGAATGAATGACTTTGTATGTAATCTTCCTCATTCCAACACTTAATTTCACTTTTGGTTTGAACCCAGCATTACAGTTAATGCTTTTCTGCTGCAACACATTATAGATGGTGGGGTCAGAATTTAGAGTAAACAAGCTTATGGATCAATCCTGCCCTGTACTTACATTTCAAGGTGCTGGTGGTGTAATGGTGTTGAAGAGATTTTTTGTGCACACTTTGAGTCCCTTTAGTAACAACTGAGCTCATTTGAATAAAACGGCCTATTTGATTATTATTGCTGACCAAGTCCATCTTTTTTTTCAATCTTTAAGCATGGTAATGTGTAATGTCGCAAAGCTCATATAATCTCAGAGCAGTTTCTTGAACATGACGAGGAGTTTACTAAACTCAAATGGCCATCTGATGTGCTGGAATGAGCAATAGTATCTGGATGCAAACTTGGATTTGCAAGCTGAGGCTGCATACCTTAAAGATGCAATGTCAGACACAATGCACTCAATGGAGCTAGTGATGTCACTGTGAGGAGCAGGGTTAGGTGTGGTCATTAAAAAGCATTGCATGCAGCTCAGATTGCAAGTGCACCAAGTCTGCATCCAGACCCCTCTTGGAATGGGAGATTCACATTATAGATGTCTAGCTGACAAAACTGCAGCTACTGCTTCAATATGGACCAAAATATGGTACGGTACGGTTCGGTACAGTGAACCGAACCGAACCGTACCATCCCACTTTTTCAGCGCCCTTTCGAAAGGGTACCAAACACGAGAAAGGGTACCAAAAGGTGGAGCTACACATGCAGCTGAACACTGATTGGCTACAGAGATACGTCACGAGCTCGTGGAGCTAGACAGAATGAAAACAAAGGAACCGCCATGTTCTAATACACAGCTGAGACATTACACGGAAATTCTATATGCATATAATAACAAGCCATGGATGACCCGAGCTCTAATAAACCTTGTCATTGTCTTGATGTACAGATACAAAGCCAAGAAGAAAAAAATCTGCCGTGTCCTGTTGTTGCTTTATGAGGCCGTCTAACGTAAAAGTGTGAGCGGTTTTCGCTTTTTTCCGGGAGCTCGTGATCGCGTCTATATTTGATATAATGAACTTCTTGAGCTGATAATAATAACGTGTGCGTGATTAATGAAGTGTCTCCGTCATCTGATCCATTCAGAAAGAAAAGGACAAACGCGAAAAAAAGGAGAAGCCCAACAAAACACAGGATCAAAATTGTTTCAGCAAACTGAATCACAAACAAACTGCCATGTTTATCATCGCCTTTTGGACTATTATGAACTGGGAATGACTGAATTACTCTCTAACAGAATTTATATGTGCTGGTGAAGATTACAGACACAGATGAGAGGTTTGCACTGACTGTGGGCTATATTGTGTGTTGTTTTTGAACTCAAATAAGGACTAAATGTCTGCTGTGTGTATTTTATCTGTAATTGGTAACATATTGGAGACTGTAAGGGTCTGTATGTGTTCATATATGTCGCATTTATTTATTTTATAACAATGCAGACGTTACAGTATAGGCTATTTTGCACTGTCATTGATCTGCAGTTATAATGAAACTATGTTTATAGAAAAGTTAGTAATAAACATTTATACAAAAGTATTTTTGTGTATAAAGCATCTGTTTTGTGAGAAGTGCTTCTCATATGATATGTGAACGACCTGTAACGTTACAGCTTTACTGTAGACATTTATTCAAGCAAGCATGACGTCGACTGAAACTTTCTGTCATACACCACGCCCACCAAAAGGGTACCCTTGGTAGTGGAAACGCAAGCCTGATAAAGGTGACCTGTACCGACCTGAACTGTACCGTACTGTACCACTCAGTGGAAACGAGCCATAATATGCCTGAATATATGCTGATGTATTACTATATATTACTTCCATAGTATGTTTTTATTTAGACTGAGGATGTCTATGGCTATTTTTTTCCAACATTCTTCAGAAAATCTTGTTTTATGTTTAAGTGAAGTTTCACAAACAAATTTTGAGAGGAGCATGTAATATGATTGATTACAGCTGGTCTCTCATCCATAATCATTAGTAAACCAATCGGATTATTCCAAACTCACTATAAATAGCCTGTCTAGGCTTACTCCCTTATCTTTCTTTTTTGAAGAATCCCCCCACTGACCCCAATCTCCCCTTTCCTCTTTTACCAGGGGGAGCTCTTGAGAACTACCCGATCTTGTACACCCTTACATGGTCATTGACCAGGCATGAGCCCTGGGCTCAATTATCTCTGAGCTCAGGGTTCTCTCTCGGGACAGCATGCCAAATCTGCTAATAGTACAAAGCAACATTTAATTGTGAACTCTTGAAAAGAAAGAAACTAAAACAGGTTTGGAACAAGTGGAGGATTAGTAATTATTGAATAATGACAGATTTTTTTCAAGACGTCCTCGCTGCAATCTGTAGAACATGGGTCTCAAACTCAATTCCTGGTGAGCCGCAGCTCTGCACAGTTTTGCTCCACCCCCAATCAAACACACCTGATCCAACTAATCAAGGTGGTTTGGATCTGGTTTGAGCAAAACTGTGCAGAGCTGCGGCTCTCCAGGAATTGAGTTTGAGACCACTGCTGTAGAACGATGACGTACTGGATCAGGTCCAATATGTAATGGACAATGTAAGTTCCATGCTAGTGTGATGGTTGGGTTTAGGGTTGGGGTAAGTATAGACGCTAACAACACTCAATGTAATCTAATCTGAATATAAATAATTATCATTTCTAGCAACAACCACATGCACATGCACGCATTGAGCTTGATCCAGTACGTCTAAGGCTGCAGCAAGGACAAACTCAAATTTTACTTTACCCGAATTTAGGGTGAACTATCCCTTTAAGGCAGTTCTGAATGGAGTCCAAACTGTTACTAGCAAGATGTTCATCCGGTAGTATCAGATTCAGTCTTAATCAGTTTCACAGCATCTTCCACTCACACACAAAATCTGTCTTTAAAATCTGTTTATTTTGCAGTTCTAAGAAGATCACCAGATAAAGCTTCTACAGACACTGCTACGTGTTACAGTGAAAACGTGTGAAAATATACATGGTCCTGAGTAAGCCTTTTGACATGCAAGGCCCGTCTGTGACCCTTTGTATGCCTCCTGGAGCTCATTTCTTTACCGACAAAAGCAGAAGTGAGTAGGAAAGGCAAGAAAAAAAAAGCAGCAACAGCACTTTCCAGACATGGCTATGTAAGTACGTAACACTAAATCCACAGATTTGCTGCTTCCCCTAAACGACTTTGTAAATTGATTTACCCTTTAAGTTTATATGTATCTCACCAACATTATTACTTATAAAATAGATCCCCTTCATCTATCCTAGAATGAAACAGAGGTGTTTCATTTGAGTGATGAGCCAGGCTATTAAAAGATAAAACAGCACTATAAAAGTATACGACTTGTTGATATGGTTTTCTGAAGACATGATGTGTTTTTGGGGAGCGAAAAACAGAGCAATTTACGCCGTTATTCATTGACAGTTGCTTCAGTTTCAATCTGTTTCCCACACAAAGCTATCGAATTGCTCACAAGTGTACACAGACAACTTTGATGGTGTTTTTGTAACTTTTGCAGCCTGACAGTAAGTATAAGTATCCACTTTTATTGCATGTGAAGGAGCACATAAATTCCTTTTGTTTTCCCCAAAAGGCAGAAAATCATGCAAGATTTAAAAGACAAGCTGAAAGGAAAAGTAAAAGCGTAAGGAGATGATGACAGATGTTTTATTTAGATTTAAGCACTAAACCATAGCTAAAACTCTCTGAAATTAGTTTAAAATGACGTTTGAATGGTCAGATTTTGTTTGGGGGGTATAGAATAATGTTAGATTATAAGAAATCAGTTAAATTGATCTTGTTTTCTTGAATGCTTCACTTAAAAATGTGCACTTGAGGACATTCATTTGGCTCCTTTCAAAGAATCCAAATTAAAGTGAATTTCTGCCTAAACCCCTTCTCAAATAAAACCTGCTGTCGCTATTCTGCATAGACCTGTGAGATATGGATATGCAACATGGGAATACGCTCCCTGCCAATGCAATTATATCTGTTATTTTGACTGAGAATAAAACATATGAGCATTTATTTTTGAATCCAAAAAGCCAATGCGTGTCTGACACAAAGCAGAGGTATTTCGCGCACAAAATGTGCTGACACTGTTCAGCCCTACACTATTCAAATCTAGCACACATGACCTTTGGTGTAACACGTACACCAGAGTTTGATATTACTTTTCACTTGGTTAGACAGGCAATTTGATGTCTTTTCATGAGCCCAGAAGTGCCCTTGACTCCTAGTTCAGGGTCACTGTACTTTGCATAAGTGCTGTGGTAAGCTGCGCTACCAAAACTGAAGTCAAACTCATTGCAAAAACATCTGTCATATTGGCTCTGTTTCAAAAGCTAAAGGCATTATACATATTCACAACTATTCATTATACACATTCAGAACTATATTTATGCACAGGATATTGGTACTTGATTGGTTATAGGTCAAATATTTTTTATGCATAGGATGGTATATGATATATATAATTATGCATAATAATTCCTGCCATTATTATTAACTGTTTATTAATGTAATTATTAATACTTTGTTATTACACAATATATTTGACACTATACTTTGCTGATGTTATAACTATGTTGGCTTATAGCTCATATATCTTCAGTTTTAGAATTGGAATTTAATTTTGTACACTACAGTAATTTATAGTATACACTTTAGTGTTTTTGAACCATACTAAAGTGTATTATACTCTATGTAATGTAAAGTATATTTACAAAAATTTGCTAATGATTGCTATAGCGTACTGTTAATAACAGTGAGCTAAAGCAGTGTAATAAATTATGTTGTTTACCATATGTTGTATAGTTTTTACTACTGTAAACCTTTGTGTAATGTAGTATAATATACCTTATATTTAGAAAATTACAGTGTTGGGTAATTCTTTATATTATATGGTTGTTTTTTTTTAATCACAACAACTGTAGATTTACCTCAACAGATTGATTCACATACTTTACAATAGTATTCAGTGTTGGGGAAAGTTACTTTTGGAAGTAATGCATTACAATATTAAGTTACTCCCAAAAAAAGTAACTGGTTGGGATACTTAGTTACCTGTTATGGAAAGTAATGCGATATGTTACTTTTGTGTTTCTTTTACTTATATTTTTCTTCTTCTTTGTTTTTTAAATAGAGAGGCTATGCAATTAACAGCACACTGTATAACATTTATTTACCTTTAAAAAACACATCAAATAATAATAATTTAGGATAATGTTATCTTCTGAGAACTTCCTGAGCCCAGAGCTCTATATGCTCTACACCCTTTACTTTTTTTCATGCATAAAGAATATTGAGAATCCTTGCAGCACAGACATGTAAGGCTCTGCCACCTTGGTTTCTATTGGTTTCTGCAGGGAGAAAATTCTCACATTGAGTGTGGGATTCAATGTTAATTTTCATTCAGCAATTAATTTTTTTTTCTAGGTGAATTAATTAAAGTCACGTTACATTTTTAAAAAAGTAACTCAAATATTATTACAAATTTTTTTAAAAGTAATGTGTTACTTTACTCATTACTTAGAAAAGTAATATTAGTATGTAACTCACGTTACTTGTAATGGGTTACCCCCAACACTGGTATTATTGTTCAAAAATACTATAGTATTTTAATTAATTCATCTGTTCTAACATGCTGAATCATATTAGAAACATGCTAAGCATGAAAGCTATGTGTTAAGATATGTTAGCAATAAACTGGCAACATGCTACAACGAAGAAACTGTGCGGTAAATCATGCTAATATGTTAGCTATGCTACACGTTAGAAACATGTTTGCAACATGCTAAAATATTTTATGCTGGAAACATGTTAGCGATCTGCTTTACAAATTAAAATGGGAATCACAGTGATTTGCTGTGAAAATATAATTTCAAGATTATAATTAATTCAATAATAAAACAGTATTTTATCCTAGTTACAATTTAACTTGCAAACCTATGTTTTATTTTTTTTATTGCTAAAACATGCTAACTACACAGAATATGTTAGCAGTATGATAATAACTACATACTAAATACAAGCTAACCATGTTAAGAATGTTATGCTACCCACCTGATTAATTGTTAACAATATGCTAGCAACATGCTAGTTGCTAGCGACATGTTACATGTAATGTCACCAAATCATAATATGCTACTATTGTGTGCAATACTAGCAGCCCAGCTAACACTCAATGTAACAGTTACATAAAATATTGGTCAATTTTGGTAATTTTGTGACAACGCAACCACAACGTTACATGCTGGTAATTCTATTACTATCCCATAACCAATTCGCAACATAGTCAGTACGTCCCACTAACGTAACAAAATAATTAAAAATGTCCCAGACAGGTACTCTCTTACTAAACATTAAAAGTATGATAAATCATAATTACATACTAAATACATGCTAACCATGTTAAGAATGTTATACTACCTGCCTGATTGTTCCCAAAATGCTTGCAACATGCTACTTGCTAGTGACAAGTTACTTGCAATGACACCAAATCATGTAAACAGAGCGCTAAAATATGCTACTAATGTGTCAAATGCAATACTAGCAGCCCAGCTATTGCACGACGTAACAGTTATTTAACATATTGGTAATTTTTGGTAATTTCGTGACTCACCAACAGACAACCTAACCACAATGACATATGTTGGTAATTCTTTTCCATCCCATTACCAAATCACGTTGTCAGTACATCCCACTAATGTTACAAAATAATTAATTGCTACCTGATCGAGTGTTACCAAAATGCAGGGCCGGCGCGTCCATAGAGGCGACCTAGGGCGGCAGAATAGAGAGGACGGCGTCCACGACACCTCCCTCACCACCTGCGTCCTCAGTTATATCCTCCCCCCCTTGTTCCTCACTTTGCTAACGGGTCACTTTCGTTTTCACTCTCGGGTTGAGGGCGGCGTGATCATCCTTTGCCTGAACCGGCAGTTCAGCTTGCTCCGGCCCTGCCAATATGCTAGCAACATGCTACTTGCTAGCAAAACATTACTTGTAATGTCACTAAATCATGTAAACCATGCACTAAAATATGCTACTAATGTGTCAAATGCAATACGAGCAGCCCAGCTAACACAATTACGTAACATTTTGGTCATTTTTGGTAATTTCATGACTTACCAATAGGCAACGTAACCACAACGTCATATGCTGGTAATTCTATTACCATCCCACCAAATCACAATGTAGTGAGTACGTCCCACTAACATAACAAAATAATTAAGAACATCCCAAACAGATACTCTCTTAGTAATACCTTGGTAATTCCATCATGTCACAAACATGCTAGTAACATGCTAGCAGTGATGCCTAAATTCTTTTATAGCACAACCGTCATATACACAAAAGTTTTATTATCTCTGCTCAGATCAAATGTGCAGTTTCCAAATGCATCTTAATTGTGCAACTTCGTATAAAGAAAGTTTGTTAAACAGCACTGCATGTATTCTTCATAAAGAAGGCAATCCAAGAATGCAGTGAGCTTATCTGAACAGCATTCCAAGAGAAACGTTGATTGTAATTATACCTATAATTCACAGAATATTAAAAAATACTTAAGCACGACTAAAAACTGGCTACTTCTTCCAAGTCGAGTCTCTCATGAGCGTGATGTTTGGAGCACGTTTAGCATGATCTACAGACGTGCTGACTATGTAGGGCATTTCAAATCAATCACTGATGAGCTTCCATCATTTCCGAGGCAGTAGGCAGCTCACTAGGTAGTGGAACAGAGCTATTAAGTTCATCCGGCACTCCGTCTGCCAGTTCAGTCATACATACTGAAGCAGAAAATAAGATTTTGAAGAGGTTTACCTGGGATACATTCAGAAGCTATGACAGAGATGAAGCAATATGTGGGCCGCGCTATCAGCCAAGGCACACGGGGCCGATTTTTAATGTTTTGTACAGTTTTATTACTTTCCTCTGGACCATGACACACTCTCTCTTATACACCGATTTGTCTCTCTCTCTTCCTCTCAGAGCGATAAGACATCCATCACAAACTGCGGTTGAAGGTCTGATGTTACAAAATGAGTACATCAAGTGCATTTTTATTAGCTCTGGCAAGGATCAAATGTGCAACTGTGCATGATCTCATGTCTTTAATAATGGCGCTGTAAACAGAGAACCTGCTTCATCTGGTTTTCGAACCAGAACACCAGGGTCCAAAATTAACAGTGGCAAGTGCCAAATGTGAGTAAAAATTGGCTTTTGTGTGTTGCTCGCCAATTGACCAGTAACTGATAGTCTGACCCTCACTGTTGTAAGTCATGTGAGAGAAAGAAAGTTACACCTTCGTCTACCCTGGGAAAGATTTAGCTTTATAATTTCATCTAGGATGTTTAAAAGATACCTTGTAGTGGCACATACGTAGATTAAATCTTAAAGTAAAAAAAAAAAATACACAACAGAGGCTCATTCTGAAAACGTAGCCCTATATACGTTTCTGGAGGCCGCAAATTATGTAGTCAGAAGTGCGTATGGCTGCATTTCTTCTTTAAAACTAATGCTACGAGGTGGTTCCTTTTCGCGCTTACCAGCTGACTGCTTGCCTATATATAGACGGCTTTCCTGCTGTTACCAGTTTGTCCAGTTAGCTCGCTATGTACGTTGGTGGACTTGAGACGCAGAAAGGGAGTTGACCACGGACCACCATGGATTTCCATTAGAACAGCAGGCGCGAATCGCACTCGCGGGAGAAACTTGAGATCTTAAAAAGTGTACACAGCGGCCTCTGGTGGATTTGCAAAACAAAAACTGCAAAAAAACCCCCAAAAAAACGAACAAACCTCCTAGGACGTATTTGGTGCTATCCAGATATGTGTATAGTGGTACATTTTCAGAATGATACAAATACACAGATACATATTTAATTAACTTTTTATTTTAATTAAAAAAAAAAATATATATATATATATATATATATATATATATATATATATATATATATATATATATATATATATTTAACGGTCAGTAAGGCATACTTATGGCCATTTGTATTGTAGTCACTACATGAAATTAAACATTAAAAGTAGCAAAAACTTTGTTTTGATGATTTTTTTTACTATATTATGACTCAAAATTTATAAATATTTACACATAATAAATAACTCTATGTAACCAGTTTGTGCCTTAAAGAGACAGTTCACCGAAAACTGAAAATTCTGCCATAATTTTCTCAACTTTCAGTTGTTCCAAACAATTTTGGGTCCCACTTTATATTAAGTGTCCTTAACTACTATGTACTTGCAACAAAAAATACATACAATGTACTTTCTGTGTTCATAATGTATTTGAGAACACTTGTGGTGCTCTTGAGTTGGGATAGGGGCAGGGTTATGGACAGGTTTGGTGGTATGCGTAGGTTTAAGGGTGGGTTAAGCTGTAGGGAATGATCAACAGTGTATTTATAAATGTAATTACAGAATTTAATTACAGATGTGTTTACCTACAGGTATTTAATCAAGCATAAGTACACAGTAAATACATGTATTTACACAATAAGTACATTGTAACAAATTATTAATTTCGGTGTAAACACATAGAAGTTAAGGACACTTAAAGAGCCCATATTATACATGAAATAGGGTCATATTTAGGTTGTAAGGGTCTCCAACAACAGTCTAATATGCATGCAAGGTCATAAAACACTTTGATGGTCTTATAACCTGCATTTATTTTTACCTAATTATCCCAACGACTCCCATATGAATCGTTCAGCGATTCATTTGTTCCCAACCCCCTCCTCAGCGCGAAGCTAATCTGCGCTGATTGGACCGATGACAGCCTGCTGCGATTGGTCGACAGTGACAGCCTTCAGCACGAGACAGAGTGAAATGCCCAGCTGGTAATCAACTATATAAAAGTAGTCACAGTGCACACGCGCTTCATAGTGTAAGGCTTTTTTCACACACACACACACACAACCCTCCTCAGAAGAACTGGGGAGATCGACGCGAGTCTCTCTCTCTCCCTCTCTCTCTCTCTCACACACACACACACACACACACAACGCTCCTCAGAAGAACTAGGGAAAGCGACGCGAGTCTCTCTCTCTCTCTCTCTCTCTCTCTCTCTCTCTCTCTCTCTCTCTCTCTCTCTCTCTCTCTCTCACACACACACACACACAACGCTCCTCAGAAAAACTAGGGAAAGCGACGCGAGTCTCTCTCTCTCTCACACACACACAACGCTCCTCAGAAGAACTAGGGAAAGCGACGCGAGTCTCTCTCTCTCTCTCTCTCTCTCTCTCTCTCTCTCTCTCTCTCTCTCTCTCTCTCACACACACACACACACACACACACAACGCTCCTCAGAAGAACTAGGGAAAGTGACACGAGTGTCCTGTCTCCTAGCTTATGATCGATCGCCATAGCAACGACAAACGGCAGTGGAACGCGAGCTCACAAAAGCCTTTAACGTTAAATCCGTAAACAAAGCGGCACGCGTCGCGTTTTTAACGTGGCTTACATGTGATAAGAGAATATAAAGAGTAACCGCGTGTACTGTACCAGGTTAACAACTCATCTTTGGGTAGAGACTGTCAATATTATCCATCTGAGCACAGCGTGACTTCATTGGACCGGCGGCGTCTGTGTGTGTGTGTCTAGTGTTTTTTCTGTGTTAGTGGGCGGGGCCGCAGGTTTCAAATCTCCCTGGTTTGCGCGCGTAACTACTGGCGAGGCTTGTGTTTCGTGGCTGCGTCATCGCGAAACACCTAATGACTCGTTATCAAGGCGACTCGTTTGAAGCACTATGAGTCGACTCTTTTATAGATGAATCAATAGTTTTAAACACTGTACACTTACAGATTTAAGCCTTAGCTGGATATTTCACTTCACTTAGAGCTGTGTTACACACTACATGGAAGGGCATTTTCAAAAACCCATAATATGGGCTCTTTAATATAAAGTGGGACCCAATTTTTTCCTTGGTATTTGTTTTTCCAGCCTGATCTTGCGAGGAAACGCAAGTATTTTACATTTTGTCAGTCAATTCATTGTCATTGTCAGTTCATATGAGTTCAGTCATACAAAATTGTATAATTTTGTATAATTTTGAAAAGGAGGTGTGGCACCTAAACCCAACCGTCATTGTGGAATAAGCAAATCGTACTAAATTGTAGGAATTAGATTGTACAAAATCATACGAATTAGCCACTAAATCAAAAAGTTACTAATTGCTGTGAGATTGTGTTGGTTTTTCCTACTGTGGAAGTCAATGATTTTCAGGTTTCTGACTTTTTCAAAACATCTTCACCAGTGTTAAACAGAACAAGGAAACTCAAAAAGTCTTGGAACCATTTGAGGACGAGTAAATGGTGTGCAGATAAAATTTTTTGGGTGAATTATACATTTAATGAGGGTTCATTTTAGTTGAGGACCTTCATTTATTTCTAAAAAATAAAAATAATGGCGTATGTGAAACCTGACATCAGTGTTAAGGTAAAGATGAGTGTTACATTCACTGGAAATAATGATGACGCTCAATAAAAACCTCCTGCCAAACATTTGCCAAAACGAAGCTTCTCTAGAAAGCCTTCGAGACCACGAACAGAGAGATCAACGACATGTTATAGGGCAGAGGTATAAATTACGTTGAACTTTTGGATGTTCTACTCATCCGAATTTGATCTGTAAAACATATGGTGTCTGCCCGCATCAAAGACAGTCCTTGTTTTGAAAAATCAATCAAACGAAGACTAAAATGACATATTGCAAAATCATAATCCCAAAGCCTACTGAATTAGCAAGACTCGAAGGCTCCGCCGCAAGCTCCAACTAAGCGCATGCACAAAAAAAAAAGAACTTGAAATCACAAAAAAACATCTCGCCGCAGATGTTGTTCTTCTAGAAGGTGTGGGTTGATTAGAAGCACTGAGCTCTAAGAGAGATGAGATAAGAGACGAACTGCCAAACCTTCAAGCTTTGCACTTATGTTTCAGCTTAATGCGATTGACAGAGATGAAACACACTCATCTCGCAACCACAAGATAATGGCTGAGAGTTCAAAAGGGACGCGCAGTTCACATTCATTCCTCTAACCGATACACAAATGAGCTCTTTTGCTTTTGTGTGTTTTCCTGACCAGACTGTGGAAAAAAGCAGTCTAGATAGGGCCTGGATTTATTGTTGGGGTTTATTCGAGTCACTTATCTATTGACCAGATTGACTGTGGGCACGGGCTTGTAACTGGAGGCGTGAGAATCGAACGTTGTATTTTTAGCAAGTCTGCACAGTCGCTTGCAATTATTTGGTAATGTAAGACGATATATTTAGACAGTTCTTTCATCATTGTTCGGACAGGGAGGGTAATTGCTTGTCCAGATGTGGTCTAGAATAAAAGAACGTGATCGGTAAAGGATTTATATATCTGGAGGATAAAGCTGTCGCTCTGGAAGCCGTCACCTATGACTTAAACACATCAAATGTAGTATATAATCTCGTAATAGTGTTGTTGCTTGGTTGTCCTTGAGAGCCTTCAGACTGATTTTTATGTTCTGGGACTTGAGATGTTGCAAATGTTTTATGACACATGAAATAAATTCTGAATACACAGTATACAGTATAACGGTCAATCAGATGGTTTGTAAATTCTACCAGAAAGACCAGGGAGATAAATATGTTATTGAATTACATTTATTCAATGAGTATTATATGACAAAAGTCTTATTTTTAACAAAACATGGGATTTCTTTGGTGGAGGCCCTGTCTGTAGCTTGAATCGGAAGCTTGTAGATCCAGCTATGACTGCTGAGGACGAAGGCAGGGGCCAACCTGGTGGTGGTGGGGAGGATGGTGAATGAATGTCTGCATCAGTATTTACAGCAACCGAATGAAATGAATAAATTGCTTATATATTCCTTGTGTCAAGTGGCTATTGGTTATAGGGCAGAGGTATAAATTACGTTGAGTGACGTTGAGTGACGTAACATTATGTATTATTTGTGTTGAGTAGCTATTGGTTGGAACGGATTGTGATGAGTGATGTGACATTAGGTATTCCTCGTGTCGAGTGGCTATTGGTTAGAACTAAAGCTGCGGTCACACTGCACTTTTTTCCCCATAGACTTCCATTCATACGCACTTAAATGCGTCAGACCAGATACACAAGCCCATGCGACAAGTTTCGCAGTTTGCTGTGTTGGAAAGTTCAAGCTTGGTGAACTCTGACCTGCGAAATCGCATCACATGATTGCGTGAGACCAATCAAAGATCAAAACATGAGCTCTCTGGACAGAAATTTAAAACATGGACCAATCGCTCGCTTTTTAAAATGTCTAATCATCATGTTAAATCACGCCCCTTTTCATAGCGTCGTACAACAGAATTTCGCAAGCTCAAACTCTAGTGTGACCGCAGCATAATTAGTAGAGTAATAGAGTAAAGTGACATTAGGTTTTCTTTGTGTCAAGTGGCTATTGGTAGGGACTGATTATATTGAGTGATGTGAAATAATGTATTCCTTAAGTAGAGTAGCTATTGGTTGGAACTAATTGTGATGAGTGACGTGACATTAGTTCTTCCTGGTGGACCTAGCACTAAAAGGTCCTTTTCCATGACCCTGCCATTAAAATATCTAAATTCACTCAAATTTCACTCTAATGAATTGACTGGAAGTGGTGTAATTTTAAAAGCTTACTACTCATATGGTCAATTTTATTTATGGTCAATAATATGATAAAATACATTGAATTGTACAGAACATTGCTATGTTATAATGATACAAAATGAATTTCTAAATATTTGCTCATCTGCCTAATAAAACCTAGACAGAATCAGTATCTCTCTATTTCAAACTTGTTGAAATCATTCTCCATCTTAAAAATGGCAATATTAATGCTAGTCTTGTTTACCCTCGCTGTCTCAAAATGTTCCTGAATTATGCGTTTTCACTTTCTGAACTTATTTTTGTCACAAAACTCAAAGCAAACAATAATATTGCTAGTAACAATGCTGCAACTACTACATCTGTCATTTTCTTTTATGAGTTTTTATTATTTCTTTATTATTTCTATGTAAGTAGAACCGGTATACTAGAGGTAACCAGATATGTCAATGCTATCTCATGACAATTCGTAACCTTTTGATTTAGTGGCTAATTTGTTTGAATTTGTACGATCTCATTCATACAATTTAGTACGATTTTCTTATGGGTTTAGGGGTGGGGTTTGCAGCCATGGCTCTTTTTAAAAATCAAACATTTTAATATGACTGAATTCATACGAATTAGCCGCTAAACTGACAAAACGTAAAATACTTAAGTTTCCTTGTGAGATCAGGCTGGATAGGTCAGTGATTGAAATTGCAGATTTCTTGAAATCTTAACATTATTGGAAACATCTGGTACACGGGCCAACAAAGTATATAACAGCCTGATATCACAAAGAAATGTAACTCTTTTCCATATTGTCAGAAAATGTGCTAATTCATATGACTTCATTTGTATGAAAATGTATGATTTTTAAAATGAGATGTGCTTCCAAACACCACCCCTAACCCTACCCCTCATTGGGGGATGAGCAAATCATACTAAATTGTATAAATGAGATTGTACAAATTAATACCAATTAGCCACTAAATCAAAAAATTACCAATTGCCATGAGATACCATTGGTATTTTAGGTATGATGTACCAATATGGAAACTTAAGCCAATACTGATAACTCTTTATATCTGGAGACCAATATTTGATACATATTCTTGAAACAAAGTCGTTTCACCCAAATCTTTTACACATTTGGTGCACATTGCACCATTTAAGTCCTCTTTTTTACCAATCACTCACCAGCCACTTTATTGGGTACACCTTACTAGTGTACCTTGTACTGTTCTAAAGTATTGACAGATATTTTGGCATGATCCTTGATAAATTCTTGGAATGATCCTTGTAATGGCCTTTCATGCCAGTTTCATGATTAAATTAGCATTTTCACAGAGTTTTACTTTATTTTACCTACTAACTGCCAATTGAGGACATTTATTTTAGAGTTTATTGAAGCTTTAGACCCGTATTTTAATACGCTTTGGTGAGGAACTGTCTGTTAATGCACTTTCTTTAATATTACTCTCTGCCTAAACCAGAGAGTGGGTTGGACCCACTTTTGCCTTCAGAACTGTCTTAATCCTTTATGGCATAGATTCAACAAGGTACTGGAAACATTCCTGAGAGATGTTGGTCCATATTGACATGATAGCATCACGCAGTTGCTGCAGATTTGTTGGCTGCACATCCATGATGCGAATCTCCCTTTCCACCACATCCCAAAGGTGCTCTATTGGATTGAGCTCTGGTGACTGTGGAGGCCATTTGAGTACAGTGAACTCATTGTTATGTTCAAGAAACCAGTCTGAGATGATTTGTGCTTTATGACATGGCGCATTATCCTGCTGGAAGTAGCCATCAGAAGATGGATGCACTGTGGTCATAAAGGGATGGACATGGTCAGCAACAATACTCAGGTAGGCTGTGGCATTGGTCTGTGTCATTGGACTGTGTCATTTGGTACTAATGAGCCCAAAGTGTGCCAAGAAAATATGCCCCACACCATTACACCACTGCCTGAACCATTGATACAAGGTAGGATGGATCCATGCTTTCATGTTGTGGATGACCATACCATCTGTATGTTGTAGCAGAAATCAAGACTCATCAGACCAGGCAACATTTTTCCAATCTTCTTTTGTCCAATTTTGGTGAGCCTGTGTGAATTGTAGCCTCAGTTTCTTGTTCTTAGCTGACAGGAGTGGCACCCGGTGTGGTCTTCTGCTGCTGTAGGCCATCCGCCTCAAGGTTGGACGTGTTGTGTGTTCAGTGATGTTTTTCTGCATACCTCGGTTGTAAGGAGTGGTTATCTGAGATACTGTTGTCTTTCTATCAGCTCAAACCAGTCTGGCCATTCTCCTCTGACCTCTTGCATCAACAAGGTATTTGCGCCACAGAACTGCCGCTCACTGGATATTTTCTTTTTTATTGGACCATTCTTTGTAAACCCTAGAGATGGTTGTGTGTAAAAATCCTAGTAGATCAGTTTCTGAATACTCAAACCAGCCCTTCTGGCACCAACAACCATGCCACGTTCAAAATGACCTTTCTTCCCCACTCTCATGCTCGGTTTGAACTGTAGAACTGGTTTGAAATTTGCATTAAGAAGCACTTGGACATTGGATATATAGTTACTGTGCTTCTTATATGCAAAAATCTTACATATTGTGCCCTTAATATGTACTTTTCCACAAGCTGAAGCAAACAAAACCATTTTTGGTTTAGAAGACATCTTCTATGTGGGAAACCCAAGCAACAGGTATTCTGGGTATTTGGAGCAGATATTTGCGAATGAGTGAAACTAAGAAGAATGGATGGAGGTATTGTTGGGGGCGGAGAGGGAGGGTCAGGCAAAGCAGACAGTCTGCGTTGGTCATTAGATATGGAGAAAACAGACTGAGGCCTTCGGTGGACAGTTCTCAAAGAGAAGAGTCTGGCGATGAGACGAACGCTATGTGCAGAAATCTCCTGATCACTTCCTCGCCCATTACTATGGACAAAAACATGCTCTTATGTTTCACTTCATAACACATCAATCAAATCACACATACCAGACTTTGATATGCAACGGGTGAGGGGCTGTTCTAAAGTATTGACAGATATTTTGGCATGATCCTTGATAAATTCTTGGAATGATCCTTGTAATGGCCTTTCATGCCAGTTTCATGATTAAATTAGCATTTTGACAGAGTTTTACTTTATTTTACCTACTAACTGCCAATTGAGGACATTTAACTTAGAGTTTATTGAAGCTTTAGACCCGTATTTTAATACGCTTTGGTGAGGAACTGTCTGTTAATGCACTTTCTTTAATATTACTCTCTGCCTAAACCAAAAAAGCAGTGTTTAAATGTGAAAAATGACATGGTCACGTATTGTTTGTGGAAGCGGAATTCAGTGTAACAATGTTGAGGCTAGACATGGGTCCGACAAGCCGTCACCAGCTGTAAGTGCTCCTGTATTCGATTTCAGCGGGATACTTCTTGTTCATAACTTTCTGCCCAAACCTTTGACCAAAATAACAGCTTTTGTCCAAATGAAAGGACAGTGGAGAATCCATTATTTTATATTTGACTTAAGAGACCTGTAGCCTCAGGGCCATAAAGCATTTTGCACGACCCGAAAAAAGTAAGGCCTTTTCTGAGGAGTGTTTTTCACTGGTGTTATTGTTTTGTTTTTGGACATTTTATTATGAAATTGGAGGCGCTTTGTCAGTTAATGATTCATACTACAGACGTTTGAGATTGTTCAGTCTCGCTGGCTTTTCATTCCCATGTCAATATATTGGTATTGAACTGTCTGCCCATGATCTAAAAAACACAAATGACATGCATACTGTGAATTTAATCTGATTTTTGGAGAATTTACTTTAGTTGGCAGAATTTCAGGGGTAACAAGTGGTGATGAACCTCTTCTGTCTAGCAATCAGGTGGTCAGATAATCTTCGTAAAAATCAAAACCAACTGGTCTAAACTTAGTGTTTTTTCTCCTCATTGTGCCTGCACAAAAATACACTTTAAATCAATGGTTCTTTAAAGGGTTAGTTCACGTCAGTGGCGTAAAGTAACAAATTACGAATACTGAAATTACTGTAATTAAGTAGTTTTTCTCAGGAACTGTAATTTACTAAGTAGTTTGAAAAATGTGTACATTTTTATTGCTGTACTGGTACTTTTACTCCACCATTTTCTTTAAACCTGCAGTCACTACCTAATTTTTTTCTCTTGTCTATTAGGATTGGCTGAGTAGAAAATCAGTCCTGTGATTCTTGTCCAATCCAATAGCACATAGAAAGCATCATACTGAACACACTGAAGTGTCCAAGATCTTTACACCCAATAAGCATAGACTGTTTAGACAGCATGTCACTGATGAGAAATTGATGGATGTCTACTGTATGATGACTGAAATCCCCAAATGGCCTGGAACAATAACTAAATGCACTACCGAATGTTATGTTTTTGCACCAATTGCATGTAAACGCTTCAACCTTTCACAGTGTAATACTCACTACTCTTGAGTACTTTTAAAAGGGCTACTTTTAACTCATACTTTAAGTAATACAACAAATTAAGTAATTAAGTAATACAACAAATACTTTTACTCAACTTGCACTACATTTTTGGGCAAATACTAGTATACTTTTACTTGAGTATGATTTTACTCTTTCCACCACTGGATCACCCTAAAAAAAATTCTGCAAATAATTTCTCACCCTCGACATGTCATTCCAATCCCCTGAGAACTTTGTTCATTTTCTGAAAACAAATTAAGATGTTTTAGATGAAATCCTAGAGCTCTCTCGTCCTCTATAGACAGCAATTGTCCAATTGTTAACATTTAAAGTGCAGAAAAGGAACCAAAAACATTGTCAAAACAGTCCATGTAACTTTAGTAGTTCAACTGTAATGATATGAAGCTCCAAGAGTGCCTAAAAACTGAAAATATGCTGTAAATATGATGTCAGGTTGCACATTTACTATAGGCAGCACAAGCTATTGCCATTAGAATCAGCAGCACAACATACAAGCATTGTATTTCCAATAGTAAACACATATCCAGATCGAATACAGAAGACATTGTTGAACAAAGTTTTTTTTTTTTTGGAGCTTTGTATGGTTAGAGTTAAACCACTTAAGTCACATGAAATGTTTTGACCGTTTTTGGTTCCTTTTCTGAACTTTGAATGTCTCAGGAACCTTACTGTCTACAGAGGATAAGAGAGCTCTGGGATTACATCTAAAATACTTTATTTTGTGTTCTGAATGAACAAAGGTCTTGAGATTGCAATGACAGGGTGAGGGTGAGTAATTGATAACAGAATTTTTATATTTGTGTGAACTTTTAATACATGACTAAATAAAATAGAAAAGGAGTTCTTTAAGTTCTATATGACCCAAGTCTTTCAATCCATCTATAATAGCCCTGCAGTTGCATTTTGTTTGGAAAGGAAAATCGGGTTGACGTCAATGTCCAACGTCAGACAGACATTGCATTTTGGTTACTTTCCAAAACAAACCAACCAAATATCAACGTCTAATGATGTTATAGCTTGAGGTTGTGTAGACATTACCATTATGACATCTATCAAACGTTAGATTTTGGTTGTCATACCTGATGAATAAATGTCAGTATTTGATTTGTTGGTTTAAGTTGTTGGCTTGACGTTGGATTTTGGTCACTTTCCAACACAACCTAAAGTCAACCAAATATCAATGTAATTTCACGTCGTCATTGGACATCAAAATAACACTGTCCTTAGATACTGGCAACCAAAATCTAACCTAATATTAATGTCCTATGATGTTGTGTGTCTGCTGGGAGGTTTTTTTTTGGTTTTAACCCAACAGATCTGGGGGGTTTTATGTATTGCTGGGATGAACATCATTGCAGAAATGTTTTGAAACCATCAAAGGTTTAGCTTTATAGTTCATAGATTATTTAAATCCATATACATGTTTTAAAGTTTTAGGGCAATTTTTTTCTTCCTTTTTTTTTGTTATTTTTATTAAATTTTCATTTACAGCACCTCGTTTTTGGAGAAAAAAATGCAAATTTCCAAGCAAACAAGCTGAGCCAGTGATAATAAGATGCATGTAATCTAACATGTTTTTTTGTGGGTGTTAAATACAGACACAATTACTAGTTAGCGGACTACTGCAAAACCCCCAAATTGCATTGTTTGATTCATTTAAACACTCTCTTCCCATAAAATATGTTTTGGAAAGAGGAACTTGAAAAATGCATGTGTTTGGCCAGAGGAGAAATGGTCGTGCCCAACTGAGGCTGGTTTCTCTCAAGGGTTTTTTTCCTTCACTTTTGTCAATTGGTTTGTTCCTCGCCACTGGCTTGCTTGCTTTGGAACTTGTAGAGCTGTGCATCGATGGATTTGCTCTTCAGTGTTTGGACTTTCAGTAGTGAAAATTAAACCACACTGAACTGAAATAAACTGAACTTTTAGTTTGGACACAGTTTCAATTTACTAGAACTTCTATGTTAAGCTGCTTTGACACAATCTTGTATAAGCACTACAGAAATAAACATGAATTTAACTGAATGTGCATTAAGTTCAGCTGCAAAAATAACTGTCCATGCCTTTCCAGTGTTTGTCTTGTAATGTCCTTTCATTTATCATTATGACCCATGTTTCCCCCTCAGAACAGCAACTTTCATTTACATTTTGGTTAGTCAGCATATTTTTGTATCTGGCCTCCAATCAGAAAAGATCCGTTTTGAAACACTCTTCTTAGGGGGAAAAACCATCTGCTAGTTCTTTAGTCATGCGCAGCCTCAGATGCACTCTTATCAGCACATCCGGTAATGATATTAGAGATAAAGCTCTGACCACACAGGAAATCATATATCGGATGCTACAAAGAAGTTAAATAGTATAAAACTGTATAGGTTATAAATACCACATAAACACCCAATAAAATGTAATTCAGTTTAACAGATTAATAGATAGATGCCATGGAATATTAACAATCAAAATTAGAGCAAGAATCATATCATGACACAATATAAGATTTTATTTAAGGATCACAAAAAAGGTAAAATCTTTATTCTTTGCCACTATGCTTTAAATCACTAAACTCATGATCAGTCAAACATTTAACTTTTGTTTAAATAACGTTTAAAATGTTTAGTTTGACCGCATATTCTCTTATATATTTTACTTGGTACACGTCAGAATGAGTTGCAGTTTCCTTTTTACACCTCTGCTATACTGAATATGATTTTACACATCTTTTGGCATTTAAATGTCACAAACGTTATTTGAAACATGAAATAACATTTGTCATCTGGGTTGTCATAAAACCAACCCAGGTTCATTCTGAAAACGTACCCCATATACATTTCTGGAGAGCGGCAAATATGTCCCAGGAGGTATGTTTTATTGTAGTTTTTGTTTTCACGAATCCACCAGAGGCTGCTGTGTAGGCTTTTTTAGGATGTCAAATTTCTCTCGAGAGTACCATTCACGCCTGCTCTTCTTGCGTAAATCCACCACAGGTCGCCGTCGACTGAATGACTGACTGAGCTCTCAACTGACCCACCCTCTTCCTTCCCTAAACACAACTAATAATGTTTTCAAAAGCACCGACTGACCTGCCAACCCACTTCCCTAAACCCAATCGACCCTCAACCCAAATAGCTTGTTTTCAAATACAATCCAAAAAGAGAAACCCCCCTGCCTTTTACCACGTTTTCAGATTTTACCACATTCTCACCCTGTTATTTACTTGATTATTTTATTTTTTGCCTTCTGTTTTAGTCTTACCTGCTTTCTGGAACCGCTCTTTGCTGGACTTGAACCCCGTCATCACGGTCAACTCCTCTCTGCGTCTCAGGTCCACCAACGTATGTGGTGAGCCACTAGACAAACTGGTAAAAGAGGGAAAAAGTTATTCAGAGGGAAACTGGGAAAGCTGTCCATACTGAGGTAAGCATGTAAAGGAATGGAGTCATACCGGCCTCTATCATTTATTTTAAAGATGAAATGCAGCCATACGTACTTCTGGCTATAATTCACAATTTCCAGAAATGCATATAGGGGTACGTTTTCAGAATGAGCCTATGTTGCAACAACCAGTGTTGGGTCAAATTTGAAGTGTCATTTAAATGTAATTGAAAACATTAACCCAATGTTGGGTTTGTCCATATTTGATCCATCATTGAGTTACAACAACTATATGTACAGTGCATCCTGAAAGTATTCATAGCGCTTCCCTTTTTCCACATTTTTTATGTTACAGCCTTATTCCAAAATGGATTAAATTCATTTATTTCCTCAAAATTCTTCAAACAATACCCCATAAAGACAATGTGAAAAAATATTTTTCGAAATTGTTGCAAATTTTCGAAATTTATTCAAAATAAAAAACCTGAAAAATCACATGTACATAAGTATTCAGCCTTCGCCATGTAGCTCTACATTGAGCTCAGGTACATTCTGTTTCAGCCGCTTAATTGGAGTTCACCTAAATTAGTTGATTGGACATGATTTGAAAAGGCATACACCTGTCTATATAAGGTCCCAGGGTTGACAGTGCATGTCAAAGCACAAACCAAGCATGAAGACAAAGAAATGGTCTGTAGACCTCTGAGACAAACCTGTTTCAGAGTGCTCTTGACCTCAGACTGGGGCGACAGTTCATCTTCCAGCAGGACAATGACCCAAAGCACACAGCCAAAATATCAATGGAGTGGCTTCACAACCACTCGGTGAATGTCCTTGAGTGGCCCGGCCAAAACCCAGACCTAAATCCTATTGAACATCTCTGGAGAGATCTGAAAATGGCTGTTCACTATCGCTTCCCATCCAAACTGATAGAGCTTGAGAGGTACTGCAAAGAGGAATTGGCAAAAATTCTCAAAGACAGGTGTGCCAAGCTTGTGGCATCATATTCAAAAGACTTGAGGCTGTAATTGCTGGCAAAGGTGCATCAACAAAGTATTGAGCAAAGGCTGTAAATACTTATTTGCATGTGATCAGGTTTTTTGAAAAATCTTTTTTCACATTGTCATTATGGGGTATTGTATGTAGAGTTTTGAGGAATTTTGAAGTGCTACGAATATTTTCCGGATGCACTGTATATAAAAATAAACATGAATCTTACTTGATGCAGTCACCAAAACACAACGTCTGCCTCATGTATTCAGATACTTTTCAATAGCCTAGAAGAAACATGCTTTTTGCAGTCAGATGGCGTTTACGGTTTTAACCAGCAGGGGCTAAAACTTCATCCCTTGGGCAAGACAAGTAAGAAAACGGTACCTCATTCAAAAATGATGAATTGCATTAAAACATACATATGTTAATGCTATTTGAAAGTTTAACAGGGTGTAACTGTCTGGAAAGCTGTTCCAATATTTTTCAAGGCATGCTATAAAAATGGTCATGGAGGCTTTGCTTTGTACCCCCAACAGGGACAGACTACCATATCTGTCATTTATCCACATCTGAGAGTCGGTCAAGGCATTTGTCATTCTTTTCATCGTTCGCTTGTTTTACAGCGATCCGCTTTTAGACCATGTGAGACCCATAGAGGCAAAGCACATTGTTCTCCACATGTCTCTAGGGTTTACTGCGATGAACTGTGGTGGCATGCAGGTTTAAAATTATCTGAGGCGGAAAAAAAAAACTACACAAGTTCTGGCCGAATAGTTGCCCGACTTTAGCAGAGAAAAAGACGTGTTTTGACATCTGTCTAAGGGCTGAGAAAAATGAGCTTGGCAAGACTACTGGAATCAAATGAAGAAGTAAAAATAAACTTTTGAGGCTAATGTCCTGTCATTCTCAATTAAGTGCAAAGCTTGTGGTGTCACAGTGGAAGATTATTCTGATTGACACAAGGCTGTTCATTGGGTTTACTTTGTGCACCGGCCATGATGGAGGGCTACAACACATGGGCAGTTTTACTTGCTGTTTAAAATGGGAAACGGTTAGGAATGTGCAGTACATACTACTGTATATCCTCAACAGACACTTTATTAGGTACACCTTGATGGAAATGGGATGGAAGGTCATTTTCCTTCATTATTAATGGCATAAATTCAACTCATTCATGATGTGAATCTTCCACTGCAAAACATCTTAAAGATATTTATTGGATTGAGAACTATGGGGGCCATTTCAGTTTAGTGAAGTCATTGTCCTGTTCAAAACAGTTTGAGATGATTTGAGCTTTGTGACATGGTGTGATCCTGCCTGAAATACTATTACACTATAAAAAATGTCCAGATTTTAACGACATGTTACTGTAATTTTTCACAATAAATTAAATTATTATCACTTTTACAGGATTTAACTCTAAAAATTCACAGTAGTGCGTTGTATTCAGAATTTTATTCTGAAATTAATCAAATTAGCATGATTACAGCAAATTACTATAAAAAGGGCTATATATTTGCATGTTAGTTGTAGGAATTCAAACCCTTTTTATTTCACTAAACATAGACATTATTACAAATGAACTTTTATGCTAGTATTGGCACTTTTTTGATATTTAGAAATAGAATGTTATTGCAGCCCCTAAAACAATTTGGTTATATCTTCAAAAATAACTTGAAAGAAAATCATCCTGTTTTGAAACGACATGAATGTCATAGTAAATTTTCATTTTTGAGTGCACTGCACCTTTATTTAATTTTATAAGGTTAACATGGAAAATTAAATAATCTTTAATGAACATTACTTTGTGCTTAGCCAAAAACTTAATAAACTGTAACAAAAGTAACTGATTCATAAAACCAAACACTGTTAAACACCCAAAAGGATTTCAAAGTCAGGGTAAATGTCAGAATGACTAGCCGAGGAAAGCCTGCTTCACAGTAAAATTTTGTTAATTCTGCAAGATAATACTGTGAAATCACAGTAATGGACTTCAATATCTACTGTGAAGTTACACTATATGGCTGTAATTTCACAGTAATTTAATGTAACGAAATCACAGTACATTACTGTTAACTACCACACAGTAACTTGTTGTGGATTTATAAATAGTATTTTACTGTGAAAGTGATGCAATTATTAGCCATTGATTTAGTGTGAATTTAAGGTCAATTTTTTTACAGTGTACCATCAATACACCATCAAAAAAGGTGCATATTGTGGTCATAAATGGATGTCAGCAACACAAGTTGGGTAAGCTGTGCTATTTAAATAGCGATCAGTTGATACTAAACGGCCCAGAGTGTAGCACCGTTAAGGCCCAATGTACACTTCAAAGTGGGGTTTATTCATAAACTAATTTCGAGAGGATCACGTGCTTATGATTTATCACAGCCGGTCACGTATTGAGCTAATCAGTATCATCCAATCATATGAGCCATAAGCTACTATAAATAACCAGTTTTCAGTCCACCTTCACTTCGTTTGGAAGAAACCCCCCTTCTTCCCCTTTCTCCTCCTTCACTATAGATCGGGCGGCACGGAGGCCCAGTGGTTAGCACTGTTAGCCCCACAGCAAGAACACTGCCAGCCCTGGTCCTGCCAGGTCGGTAGGTGTTTCTGTGAGGAGTTCGTTTATTCTCCCCGTGTCCGCGTGGGTTTTCCCCGGGTTCTCCGGTTTCCTCCCACCATCCAAATATATACATCATGCATAACAATCAAGCATTTGTCTAGCCCCCTTTTTTCCTCACATGTTCCCTTAGCTACTGCAGACGGGGAGTTCTGAGATCCACCGAGCTCAGGCTCCCCTCTCGCTCTGCAAACGGGAGGAAGCCCCGGGCTTGAGGATCCCTTGAGCTCGGGGCTCTCTCCCGAGACAGCATGCCAAACAAGCTTTTGATGAATAATCAGCTAAGTGTAAACTCTTGAACTGAAATGAAAACATTTTGAATAAAAACTGGCCAAAATGAAGTTCATTTTGAGATTTGCAGTTCGAAACTAAAGCAAACTTTTTGGGGAGTTTGTTATGGCTCCTAAATACCTTGGAGCTGCTATTGGTCTTTGATTATTACTCAATCAGTGGGGGTTTTCTGGAACTCTGCCTTGTCTGACATGTGATTGAGTTTATCTCATACCCACAGAGGTCAGTTTTAGTGGGCATCATGGGATAGCGTAGCATCCATCGGATGCACACTTGAGAATCTCACCGGAAGTAGAAGGTCATCCGGGTACTTCTCACATACTGTTTTTCGAATACTATGAATAATACTCAGTTCGTATACTGATTTTACTATAGTATGGAAGTATGCGATTTCGGATGCAGCATCAGATTTTAAATCACCTTTCTTCCCTATTCTGTTGCTCAGTTTGAAATTCACTAGAATATCTTGATCATGTCTATATGCCTAAAGCATAGGTATCAAACTCAATTCCTGGAGGGCTGCAGCTCTGCACAGTTCTGCTCCAACCCTAATAAAACACAGCTGATCCAACTAATCAAAGTGTCTAAGATTACTAGAGGCCATTAAGCAGGTGTGAGTTGGAGATGGTTGGAGCTAAACTGTGCAGAGCTGTGCCCCTTCAGGAACTGAGTTTGAGACCATTGGCCTAAAGGCATCCGGATGCTGCCATGTGATTGGCTGATTAGATATTTGTGTTGCTGAGCAGTTGAACAGGTGTAGCTAACGAAGCAGCTGGTAAGCTGCAGCTGTGATATCAAAACCCCTGAAGACAAAAGTTGCCACTTATTCCCAAAAGATTTTCCAATTCATTAATGATTTATTTTCAGTTTATAAATGAAGTACTTTCTGTGTTAAACATAACTTTGATGATACAGGATGGATTACACGTAAAAATGGTGAAAATTAATTTTTCTGATATATAAAGAGGCATCATAAATAGTATTTTCAAGCTATATTCAACACAGTCCTTATTCTACTTCATTTTACAGTCCTAGAAACTTAAAAGTCCATTTAAATTTACAAGAAAATCTTTAACCATTCTGTCTTCTGAATTTTGACTGAATGGCTGCAGCACTTTAAGAATAGTACTTTAATAACTTGTGGAAGATTGAGGTTTTACAGCAGAAGACACATTTCCCAGAATAGGAAATAACAACAAATACTGTTCAGCCTAGTGCAATACGAGAATTGTTGCAACCCAGGGTGAATGGGTACATAGAGAGAAGTAATTCTTAGGTTTGAGCTCATTAATAACAAAATAAAAAATGTTACATTTGTTAAAATAATTATCATTTTATTTATTTTTTATTTTGTATTTAGTTAAATTTTTATTATTTAGTGTAATTTTTATAAAACTTTAATATGACAAAATACATTATTTCATTCCACAATTCTATCATAATTCAAAAGGTTTGTAAAATTAAACTAAATTAATCATTGAAAAGTTATTTAATTGTGTTACTTTGTTAAAATTTGCTTTATCTAATTTTAAGCATCAATACAAATACATCCAAAATGTTTTAAATTGTCACTAATCAAGCCAATAATCCTTACATTGCTTGACAAAAACATTATTTTAAATTGTATGTATAATAAAATAAAAAAATGATATGATATAAAAAATATTTTGGTGAAATACCTAATTTTATTCAGACATTAACATGGGATCATAAAATATTGTAAATGTTTTACAATACAAAACCCAATAAACCTTAGGTTAAACATGGAACAATGCAGGAGTCTGTGAGGTTTGAGAGTTTACAGATCTCCAGTGGCTAATATACTGCAAAATTTAAAAGAAGGTTGACAGATTGACAGTGCTGTCAAAACTGTCACTCACTATGATTACACATGAATGCCAAAATTATACTTGAACATAAACCATTCACATCCTCAGAGCTTTCAGAACGAGAATTTGTGAAATTGAAATAGTCTTGGACCTTAAAAAAGATTATTTGTGTGTCTTGGTGTATTTATGGCAAACAAGCTCAGCCAAACCTTGGACCGCAGTAACTGCTTAACCGAAAGTCTCTCCTCTTCTTGCTAGCTATACATTTTTGTGTTGTGATTCCATTGGCGTAACCTTTTTAAATTATACCACAAACAGAGATGATTGCGCTCGGGCTGATCGCCGAGATTTTGGCGCATAGGCCAGAATAACAATCATGAATCATGTATGCGGAGATGAAAGATTTTGGTCAGAGCGAGACTGGCCACCATTGGGAATGTGTACAAGGCTCAAGGGCTCGTGTGTTTATTCCTCTTTCATCTTATAAACGTGTCCTCTCCTGATAACAGCCTCCTCCAGACAAACAAGCAGTGTATCTGGATATAATTATGAGCGAAGACATGATGGGTCAGGGACGCACTGATCATTTCAGCAGACGCGGAGGTCAGAAGAGGCCTGAGAATGGATTTCCTCCACACTTGCGTTCGTCATCTCCCTTAAGGACATTCATCAACATCCACGCTTCCTTCTTTCTCCAGGGTTCGCTCGATATATCCTGACTTCAGCCCAGCAGGCACTAGCAGCTGTGCCCCATCATTCATGCTTGATGGGGTACGAAATGTTGGCACTGTTTAACACCCAAAACGTACAAAGGTCTGGTTTCTGTGGAAGCTTGTTTCCGTCATGGGTGATTTCGGCTTTTTTGTCTTAAGAGTATTGCATTTATTTCTTGTAATTCCGCTTGCAAGTTTATATTTCAAAATAGTGAGTTAACATCTGGGGTTCATTCTACATGCGTGGATTGCTCAGTTAGCTGGATTTGATACTTGAATGAATTCATTCTTCAAAATTCATAAATGGAGTTGTTGTCATAGCAACAGGTCTGCAAGCTCAAACCTGCTCAGAGCAGCATATAAACCAGATTAGACTGTCAATTCAAGCTAAGATGATGCTGAAAGTATGTAACAACTGCTGGTAGTTTTTACAAGGGTATTTGCAACACATTTAAAAAAAAAAGGAACAGTCAAGCTTTTACCACTTTATAATGTCCTTTTCACAACATTTCTAAGATGTTTGGGGACTGAAGACAACAAGTGATGAAGTGTTTCAGGTGTAATTTTGTCCAATTCTTCCTTCCAAAGTCTTAAGGTGAGCAAAAAGACGGAGTCGTCATTGTCACATTTTGCACTTCAAAATATGCCACACATTCTCTATTGGAGACAGGTCGGGACTGCAGGCAGTCCAGTCAAGTACCTGTATCCACTTCCTCTGCAGCCAGTATTTTGTAATGTGCGCAGTATGTGGTTTTGCATTGTCTCCTTGAAATATGCATGGGCAATATGCATGCATTGCTCAGGTGTGAGTTTTTCATAGACTTCAGCAGAGTGTAAAAATCTTGATGGCTCTGTGGGCCACGTTTATGTAATCTGATCTTTATTTTGTATTTTCGATTAGATTCAAGTCACTTGATTTTCTTTTCTGAAACCATTTGAGAGTTTCCTTGGCTGTGTTTTGGATCACCACCTGCAGAACCTGTCCTTTATTGGGGGTGTCTTGCTAATTGCCTGTAATTTCCACCTGTTGTCTATTCCATTTACACAACAGCATGTGATTTCACAGAAGTGTGATTGACTTTGAAACACATTTTGTTTAAGTGTTCCCTTTTTTTTAGCAGTTTTTATATATTGCAGTATGGGTTCCAACTTCCAGTAGTCTCAAGACACTTGACCACTTGAACCACAAGAGTTCTCTAAGAGAAAGATATAAAGTTATATCAGCCTGTAGATCAGACTAACAAAGCCTCAGCAAAGAACTTTGAATCCAAAACCCCACTTAGCAAAAAGGCAATTGAAAGATGACACTTAAAATTCTTCCATTTCAACTTCTGGACAGCATACACGCGTACTAAGGTTGAACCCTAATCAGCTGCATGGCTCTCCAATGGATGGCTTTGTTTCTCGCTAAGAAGTAAACCAAGTTCAAAGTTGGGTTGTGTTTCCTGTTGAAATCCCCCTGCATCCCGGTCATGTCTGGATAAGAAAAGTAATGGCAGAGATGGAGAATGGATATCCCTATAAATCTCCAGTGCTGCAAGTATACTGGGGACCTTAACCTTTTTAAATATCGGACAGGTGTTTTAGGGAATAATTTGAGCAGATTTCAATCAATCTTTCCTGCTGGACTGCCACACTAATTGCAAGTGAGAAATTTTGAAGGGGGGACAACTCATGATGTTGACTGATTTTTGTTGATGTAACAGAAGCTTTCAGCGGGTCTTACACAAATGAAAACCACATTTTTTTGGAGATCACAGTGTCTGCATAAAGCTACAGGATTATATGACTCTTGAGGGAATAGATACCAAAAATAAAAAATTCTGTCATTCGTTTTCCACCATTTATAATCCATAAAAAATGTATTATTCTTCTGAAAACAACTGAAGACATTTTTAATCAAATATAAAAGATTTCTGTCCTGTAATTGAAAGTCTGAAACTCTGATGCTTCAAAATGTAAAAGAGATCAAAAAATTTATATGTATGAGGAAGTTTAATACAATTATTCAGATAAGAAGCAACGTCTTTATAAGATGAACGATTCAGTTTAGAATTTTATTCACATATAAACAGTAATTAGGTAAAATATTATTAAATGTGGTCACAGAAATTCACACATGCTCATTTGCTGGTCACATGGCACATTTAACTTTTCTTTTGCTAACCAGTTGCAAGAACACCATCAGTTTAGTATTTAGAAAATATTTTGCAAATATATCAAATTATATTTATATGATTTTATTATCAATAAACTTTTTCTGTATAACCTTTAGAGCTTTGGAAGAAAATACTTTGAATGGAGGAACAGAAATCTCTCAGATTCTATTAAAAAAGTCTGCTCTGCAGATAAACAAAAGTCTTTTGGTTTTGGAACAACATATACACTAAATGACAGAATTTTCATTTTGGGGGCGAATTATTATTTTAAGCTCTACAGTCTCACTAGGAATGTTTTTTCAATAAGGCCATCTTGTCTGCAGATAGTTACTCATGAGTTTTTCTGTGCAAATGTCATTTTGTCTGTCTGGCATTTTTGCTTTGCTACATCATTAGCTGTAAACCATCTTCAAAAACTCAGTGCTTATGTGCAAGTGCCAGAATTGTGCCTTGGGTTGATGTCAATTCAATGACATCATAATCATAGTCCTCATAACACATCATAATTGTAACAATGCATGCAAGGGTGAACTTCAGAAGAAAAAAAAAGAACAGCTGACATGCTATTTCATTGACATGCTATCTATCTATCTATCTATCTATCTATCTATCTATCTATCTATCTATCTATCTATCTATCTATCTATCTATCTATCTATCTATCTATCTATCTATCTATCTATCTATCTATCTATCTATCTATCTATCTATCTATATTTATATTTATATATATGTATATATATATATATATATATATATATATATATATATATATATATATATGTGTGTGTGTGTGTGTGTGTGTGTGTAATATAGAGGTTTCAAATTTAAGTGGGGGAAGTATTAATAAACACAGGCCTTAGAATGTTGACTTTTAAAATCGGAGTGTGGGAAGTATTACAAGTTATGTGCGTATTCAGATCCGACCTTTACTAAGGATGATGTCATTTTGAATGAGTTTGAACTTGTTTTTGTTTAAATGGAGGCCAACAGGTTGATGTCTGATGTATTAAAAGTGACAGTAAGCTGTGCTCGGAACACTCGTTTGACAAATGACGTCATGTTGCAGTCACATTTTGAGCCTGTGCAAACCTGTATTTTAAGACAGCTCCCTGTGTAACTAAACATTATATGGGGCATATTTAACGCAACATGCCAAAAAATATTCTCTCACACCAAATTATGGTGATTTGAGTCCGCTTTTTGAAGTGGTGCGGGCAGAGAATGAGTCACAGCGTGAAACTCTACCAAGCATGGAAAACTCGAACTGAGTCTGCTTGCGTGCCAGAAGGCTGGTGCAAGTCTCTTGTCTGGTTTGTTTCAAACAATGGAAATTCTGGGCAACAAATAAATGTACAAAATGCAATCAGAACAATCCTCTTTTGAATGCAGTAAACTGCGTAGTTTTGAGCGTTCGCAATAGCTGCTGAATAGAAATCGATGTGCTGTTTTGTTTTTAGCATTGGCATTTTAGATCTGTTTGGTTGCACTACTAAAACTATAAACTTAATTTTTTAAAATGTATATTTGAGTAAAAGTTTGTTGTGGAATATTAAACATTTTTGAAAAGCAATTTATTGGTCTATAATAAAAGAATGCCTGTGTTGACTTTAGAAAAAGATCAGAAAATATTTTTTCCAGTTATTCTATTATGCACAAGTCAATTGTAAGCTTGTAGAATTTTCATGTTGAAAAAACTTGATGTAAGTAAAAATGGTGGGAGGCGTGCCCCACCAGTGACGATATACAGCCATATCATACTGTTACGAGCGTAATATTGCATTTATTCAACAGTTAGACGGAATAATCGTGTATATAAAAAAGAAAATCAAACACGGAAAGTCTAAAAATCCCTTTGTATGTGTAACTACTTTTTTTCGCCATTCATTCACATCTGCAGCTGACGTCTGATCCACAGAAAACATTGCTACTTCACCAATGTCACTTTAGAACTAGTATTTGAATGATTCTTTAGCATAATGTCTAAATTGATGAAAAAAACAGGCTCACATTTTAAGATTATAAGGCTGAACAGCATGAAATGCCATCAGTCTACAAAAATTTTCCAGTATTTCTGTTAAAATCGGGAGATCACAATATTACCATGGTATAAATACAGCACTACAGTATGGAAAAGAGAGAGATCGACTTAGAAAGTCACTTACCAGTTTATTGATGATTTGATCAGATGTAGTTAGAAGTTGCGCTGTTTTTCTCCTCTAAGGGCTTATTATGCAGTCTCTGTCGCCATCTTGTATGTACAATATCAATCGTCTTTGCTCTGCTCAATGACAGGCTAATGGCCGCCGACGCACTGTCTCTCCGAAATTATAAATATTTAAAATAGCCACTATCCTTATAAATAAACTGCAGTTGCAATTTAAACAACCACATTCTCGACTAAAAAAGTCTCAAAAGAAAATTGTTACCCAACAGCAGCAATATTTGTCAAACTGTAGTGTCCTCTGCTTGTTGCTGTATGTGGTTGGAGTAATACACAAGGGTGAAAGGTGAAGAGGCGGTACTAGGGCTGTTATTTGCAGAATATCAAGAACCAGACAGAACTGTTGTATTAATATATTAAAGAAATGTTTAAAGTTAAAAAAAAAAATCTTGTAAAACATTAAGTCCAGTATACTTAGCATATTACTTATCTTTCAAAAAAAAATTATATTTTTTTATACAATTCTGTTAATCAATGGTAGGTTTCAGTAGTTAATGTTGAGGGACAGTCATACTGCAGTATATTCAGTTTCAAAACTACTTACAAATATTTACATGTAATATACAATTTAGATTATATTTATTTACATATATAGTATACCAATTACAGTGTGGGTAAAGTGAGACAGAAAATTCTTCATCAGAGGAGAATGAGAATGTAAAATGTTAATGATAAATAGACTTTGAGTGTTTGTCTTGGATGAGGTCTAACAGAGAGCCTGTTGGACCTCATTTAATACTTGTGCTGTGCTGTGTGATGCTGCCTTAGCATGGTTTTAGAATGGTTATCTCATTTAGGCTTGTTCATTTAAAAGCTCGTTATTTAACAATAGTTCAGGGAGTCAGTGTGAGACTAACTTTTTGGACACTGACTTTCCCTTTTTTCCATAACTCGCGACCAGATGTTCAGTCATATCGCATCCAAAAAGCAACTTGCACTAACGTAAATGCAAGCATAATTGCTAACAATCTGCACATTATCAGCATTAATAAAAAAGAACAAAGTTGCACTGTGATCTAAAATGATGCATAATGTGTCTGGTGCTTGGCTGATGTGCTTATGGAACTAATCTAACTTAATAAGATATGTTGATTATGAATAATACAAACATAAAAAAATGGCACATAGTTGACTGAAAATAACCTAGCTGATTGCATAACACAGAGGTGGATATCACAGAGAAATAGTTTTGTAAAATAGCTTGAACATTATGAACCTTCCCCATCTGTTATTGTTCTTTTGTGTTTGTTGTTGTAATCACCGAGAGCTTTAGTCTTTGATTTTGAGTTATGGTTATTGTAATAAACCAGTCAGAGTTTGCTTGTTTTAATTAGCCTACCTTCCCAATATTGCGAGTACATCCAGAACTCTGTAAGCACCTTGTTTTAATTACGTCTGCATTCAAAATTGTTTAGCTAGAATGTTTTAAATCAAAACTGATTATCAATATTTGAAAAGGAAAGTCCACACATTATGATATGGCCATTATCACAATCTTGTTAACCAAGTAGAGACACCCTTCGGCGACAAAGTGCAGTACAGCCTCCAGGAAGCGACAACCCTGTGAAATCGTCAGCGACCGTCAGTGAGCAGAAATTGAAAGCGTTTATATAAAAGAAGGAAAACAGCAGGTTAATGACCCGGTTTAACCCACCTCTATGACTGCTCTAGAAGATGAAAGTGTTTCCTGGAGGCTAATAGGCCCTGTGTCGGAGCTGTCCAAGAAACAATGCCGACTGATGTATTCATCTGAGGGACGCGACGCGGATGTTTGTCTGTTTTATGTCAGCGGTGACTTCTTCGCGATGGACGCTCGATGCGCTCATTCAGGTATTACAATAAAACCTAATATATTCGCTTATTTCTGTTCGTAAAGCTTTCCTAAAGGACAAAAATGCTACTTTAGCTAGCATAGCGAGCTAACACAATGACAAAAATGGTAAATATGCTTATTTGGTCTGTTATGAGGTGTTTTATCAAGTTCCATGCGCGCCTTTTATTAAATCTCCATGGTAACCGTAGTTTAAATGTAGCTTCAGTTGAATGTCGGTTGATTTGCAGTGCAAATCATACAGTATAATGTGTTATTTTCAACAAGTGTTGTATTAAGTTTTAAGTGTAAATCATGTTTTTTAATATTTTGGTATTCTTAAAGTAAACTCTGTGAGATTTGTAAGCATTCTACTTGAATGTTAATGTTAAAGAATTTTGTAATGAAGTATTATTTGATTTTCAGGAGGTCCGCTTTGTGATGGAGATATTGAGGAGGCTGATGGAGTTCTTCAAGTCTTCTGTCCTTGGCATGACTATGACTTCAATCTCAAAACAGGGAAGTCAAGCACAGGCTTACAGGTGAAACACTTTTGTTTAGCATTTAAAGAAATATTCCATATTCAGAGCAACACAAGCACAGCAACAATAGACCATTTTGAGGGATGTAAACAAAAAGAATGGTCCCAGCGTATTTCCTGTTTTACATTTTTACAGTTTTTTTTCAGTCGCTTTGGTGCATTTCTCACAACACTATTTACATTTGCACAACAGATAATGCATTTCTTAAAACAATTATCATTTGTGCATATCATAGTAGCAGTTTCTCATTCCTTCCAACAAATTGCAAATGCTTTTGGACATGCATCAGTTGCTTTCATACAACTCTCTTCTGTTTTATAACATTATCATTTGCTTATGTCACGTGGGCCAAAATTAAGTAAACTTGTGAAAGCTTAACAGTCATTCCATATAAAACTAATCCTCATTTCATTACTTGAGTCATTACATACAAAAGTTTGTAATGTAAATAGTGTTGTGAGAAATGCACCAAAGTTTTCCAGTGATGGGTTGCGGCTGGAAGGGCATCCGCTGCGTAAAAAATATGCTGGAGAAGTTGGCGATTCATTCCGCTGTGGCGACCCCAGATTAATAAAGTGACTAAGCTGGAAAAAAAAATGAATGAATGAATGAAATGCACCAAAGCGACTGAGAAAAGCTGTAATTTCTAGCTTCTGACAATCCAAATAGAGTCACAGATTGATAAATAATGTTTTGAGCTTTTTAACATTAAGTTATGATTAAATGGCCTCTTGTTACAGTTAAGAAATATCTTGATAAAAAGCAGGAAATGTTCATGGGCCAATGACATGACCACATTGAAATGGTCTGTTTGATCAATAATGTCAAATAGGCTACAGCAGAAAATATTTCAGCGTGTACTTTAGCAAAATTAACTGTTACACTGAATGGCTCACATTTGAAGTAAATCGGGCCTGGTAGTAAACATTAAAATTTACACTGAAGCTTTTATCTAAGCTTCAATATGGTTAAACTAATAAATGTGTTAACATATTGTCCATTCTTCATAGTTTCATTGTCCAATCTTTCAACTTTGTTGTCTTAACACCTCCCATACAAAAACACTATGAAAGAAAGTGACATAACATTCTTGTTCACACGTTTAAATGTGTAAATTTTGAGCATAAACTTGTATGTCTATTGACCTACATTTATTTTCAATGACAGAAATATAAAACCAGTGTTCAACACCCACAAACATTACATCGCTGCTGATTAACTAAAAGCTTATCCCTTTGGATCAATAGTCCCACTGTAAAAAAAAAAGTTTCTATTTACAGCTTTTTTATCGTATAATATTCAGAGCTTAACATTTACCCTATTGACTCTCTAAATGCCTTTTTTTAAAAACCAAACGGTGAATACAAATGTATTTCTGTGCTATCTGACATTATATAAAAGTGCTACTGAATAGTTATTACTGAATCCTGAACATTGCTAAATCATATAAGTTAAATTTCATTACTCAGCACTAAAGCGCCAGTAGTCAGCCAGTAGAAGCAGTTGAGTTAGCCAGTGATTCAGCTGATGATTCAGCGTCCCCGAAAAGCACTTGTATTTTCATATTAAAACCACATTTGTTGTGCCATCACTTTAACTCAGTATGGCACCAAACATTATCTCACACGGTAATGGATTGCACATCAACAGAATCGTACAGAAGTAGGCGCTGCCAAACAGACAGACATTTGGAAAGTCTCGTTCCTAAGAATTAAACTGCCCTCGTTTCTGCACGTTTCAATTTAGCCAAACATCTGCTTTTTTAATAAACAGATGAAATGTGTTCTCTCATGCTGCGAATATAAATAATTGGCCTGTTGGACGTGACGGCGAACTCGTTCCAATCAATATAAGAAAAAGACTGCAAAACAATCCGTAATTACAACAGTCATCCAGGGGGGCTCAACACCTTGAAATGTTCAGTAATTAGACACTATTCCCAGCACCGGTTAACATCCACCATGCTCGTATATCAAAGTACCTTCCTTGCTTTAGGCTTTTACAGCTGTCCAAGCAGAAATAGAGAGTCGGATACATTGCAGACATGCTTAGTTTTATTTCGATATCAAAAAATTTATATATTTTTTCCTTCTTTTTTTAAAGCAACGAGTTTATGAAGTGAAATTGGACGACGGCAACGTATATGTCAAGCACCAAAGCGAGCTCTCTTTACAACCTTTCGGCCAGGTCAAGGAGACCTGAAGTTTTTAGTTACTGCAATGTTTAGTTCTTTTGAACTAAACCATGTGTTTGGATCTCATTTCTGCAGGCTGCATTTAAAAATGAAGCAGTATTTTGTTTAAATAATTATTCCCAGTTGGAGCAGTTGTTAAGGTTTGTGACAATTTGTGTATATATAAGCTACAAGTAAGAATAAATATAGTATTTAAATAAATGTTGTATTGCAAATTACACTACAATGAACACAGTTTTTGACATTTATTTTTTATTTAAATTATGAAAGTTTTGAGATTAAAGTCAGTATTCATATGCAAGATTTAGTGAACTCAGGGAAGCAGGGTCATAGACAGTTCATTTAATCTGTTGTTTTTCAGCAGCTTAATTAGTCGATTCATAATCATTAATTCTCCAGAGATGTTAATGTTTCTCTCAAGAGTCGTAATAAATGTTTACGGTTGAAAGTTGCTGTAATTAAACTCTTCTATATCAAACCCTCTGGAGTATCAGGTAGAAATTATATCCACTGGAGGGAAAGAATCAAGTGAGTTCTGAGAATCCCATTAATTACTTGGTTGACTCAAGGTAAAATCCTAGTTTTTGACGTGTACTTCTCTTAAGAAGAAAAATGTCCTGTGCATTCTTACTTCAAATGAATAGCTTTTGTTATTGTGAGATAGTTCTACCCCTATAAGATATTTAATATGAATATATATTAATATAGTATAATATAAAAATAGATAGACATCTGTGGTTAAAGCTATGCAGTCAATGTAGACAACAAAATAAAATAAACAAGCTAAATATGTTCTAATGGTTGGTTATTGTATCATTGTGTACATCTTTTGTATTGAAGTTTTATGGAATTAAAACAATGTCAACAAAACTTGTTTATAAGAGATCTTTATTTACATTCTAAACAAAAAGACAAACATTGTATTCCACAATTTACACATAAAACTGGCTTTTGAGGTTGCAAGGCAGGACATTTCATGCACTATAAGTTACAATATGATTTGCATGAATTTGTTTTATGTAAAGCAAGCATGAAGAGACATTTTCCGAGAACGCACAGGCAACTTTTCAACTCTCGTTTTGTAGTGTAGACAACGGTAAAGTTATCAATGCACATTTTGCCAGAGGATATTCCTGGAAAAGTTGTAGTCTCCCTGAGACCAGCCAGACAGTTGAAGCGAGGACAAACGCTCTTTTTAAAAGCTAACTGGAGGCCAACTAATTTTTTTAGCACCATATTCATTCCAAAATCCACCCCCAGCCCGCCTCTGAAATTAAAATGTACAGTATAGCAATGCTGAAAGTTACATTAACAGGTATATATTACAAAATTACAAAAGCTGTTCAAGTTAAAAAGGTATGACTCAACAACACTTAAATGTAAGATTGTCTGGGATGGAAAAATTGTAGGTGTGTACTTTGTGTATGAAAATGGGTTTTACTGCTTAAACAGGAAATTTGGATTTGTGGATTTTAGTTACATGATTTATCATTTCCACATAATTCCAGGGACAGTTTAGCATACTTTTTACATATTGCAATCTTCTCATTTAAAAAAAAAATCTCATTACAGTCAGCCTGTTTGGAGACTGCACAGCATCCTAGAACAATTCTACCACTAAACTACAGTGTGCAAATTTCTCTATTTGATTATTTTTTTCAAAGACTCTCTTGGTTTCTTCAGCTCATCTCACTTTAATCCAGATTAACCAATATTGCTCTGTTTTTGAGGTACTGTATTGTTGTTTCTTTGAAGATTGAATTAGATATTATTACATCTGTACTGGCTCTTTGGGTACAGAGACTAACTCTTGCCTATTATCTATTAAACCATGCGCTGTAATCCCTCAACCCAATTAACGTTTTACTTTGAACCAACACAGGATAGTGAGGAATTTAAAAGAGTAAAGATTAGACAAATCAAAGTAGAATTACCATAATAAAATCCCATTTGCAATGCCAGATACAAAATGTACCTCAAAAAATACAGTTGTCCATCTCGTGTCCATTATTCAGGTGTGTATTCGTACAATCCAGTAAATGTTGTTGGATTTTGTAATTGTCCCTTGAGTGGAATTAAAATACTGCAACTGCAAATTCATGTTGCATTGTCTGCTGGCTAAATGAGAGGAAACTGCATGGGATTAGCAAACTCAGATTCATTAGGACTAGGATAAAAACAGATTCTAATTTGAATTCCAGATATACAGTTACTGAGGGTATAGCCCAACATTTTAAACAGACCTATGGTTGATTGGCTCATAACATAGGTTGTTTTTTTGTCAGGACACTCAAGTCATTATTAGAACTCATTATTGCACTTAAGAAGACAGAAACAAGAAACAGTAAAAAAGAATACAATCAGTTTACCTCTAAGATGTAGACATATGCAAATACTGCATTAGTTGGATTTTAAATAAAAAGAACACGTTAAATTAGGCCAGTCGAATGCATTTCGGCAAGGATGAATGCATTTTTGGAGATAATTGCTTATGCTGCATTAATTTGTGCTTCAAATCGGCAATTAATTTATTCTTTATGTTTTACCACAGGTTTGTTTAGTCTAGCTTTGTGATCCATTGTGCTGTGGGATGTTATTCATAGCTTGGGTCAGTCAGAATTTGGTCAGCCTAATCATAACTGGACTGGTGATGTGAAAAAGGAGGTGAGACAGAATAAGAATCCTTTCTGCCTTGGGTCTTGTTCATCCCAGAGAGTTGATAAAAGGATTAACAGCTGTCACACTCAAACCATACAGACTAATTTTCCCTATTTAGCCTATCATCAATGGATGACACTAATCAATTAGAGAAAAAGATTGTAAACGTAGGATGCTCAACATAAGCAAATTGGACATTGGAAATAAATAAATGGCATCGTCCTGTATGTTTAAGAGAATTTGGCCAAATTACAAAAACAAAAAGTCTTAAACACTGAAGTAAACTTTGAGGAAGTATGAGAGGACAGTTTTCCATACACAACTAGAATGAATGTGTTAAATGTGTTCGGAAAAATCAGGTACGGATATTGTTCTGTTAGTACAGAGCATCCAGTATCACCTGACTGGCCAAGTTTGGGATTTCCATTGCAGTTTTTTATTTTTACTTTTTTTTTTCCCCTTCATTCTCTTCTACCTGAAAGACCTACAAGAGGAAAGAAAGCATTCACTTTATTTTCATAAAAGTCTTGTAGTTTTTTTAAATAAAGTGCACTCAATGAACTCACCTAAAGATCTACTGTTTTGGTTGTGTCCTTGAAGCAGGTCTCCTTCTGTTAGTGTTCGTGGCTCTGCGGTTCTGGCTCCTGCCCTGTTGGCCAAAGGGGTAGGCCACCATTTGGGTTGACCCTCTTCTGACTTGTAATCCCTGGGACTCCCTCATCTCCCGTGCCATCTGTGTTAGTGTTAGGCCTGGATTTGTTTGCAAGCGTTGGAATAAGCTCTCGCGATTCACAGTTCTTTTAGGGCAGCTGAACGTCAGTGCCACTCCAGAATCTGACTTCATCTCCCTGGAAAAACCATCTGAAGTTCCATCAAAGCAGCGGCCAATGGCGATCTCTTTGGCAACGCGTGGGTTCTGGTCTGTGACGGTGTATATTCCATAATTGTGTCCAAGGGGATCAACAGGTGCTAACATATTGAATGCATGTGAGTCATTATTCTGAAGAACAGGGGGATGCTTTATCAGATACTCTTGCAGGAGACTGTTAATGCCTATACGACGACAATTGGCCTGTGGGATCACAGAAATGAGTGACCGGTCTACACTACCTTGATCAAAAAGCATCCCGCTGCACTTGAACTCAAGACAAGCAGCAGAGGTGTTGGGATGGTGTAAGTCTCGAGTACTGCGAATGTCTCTAATACCATACAACTGACCTCTTGTTTGAGGATGAGTCCCACCAAGATTTCTTGACCTTACCATAATTTCTGTAGCTCCATGAATCTTAACTTTAATGTAGCAAGCTCTGAACTCTTGTGGATTTGGCCACCAGGAAAGGTAGTCTCCAGTCCAAGATGTAAGGTCACTTTCCTCAAAGGGTACCACATTGTATTCATATTTATCTTTTTCAACACGAAAAAAACGAAAGTGGTTGGCATCAACAGGTGCATTTTCACATCCAATTAAACTCTGGAAAGGATAGATGGGTCCATTTGTTTCATCAAAATTGTTAGGGTTTGGTTTGGCCAGGTTGATTCGGAAGGCTGTTTTTTTGAGTGCTGAATCCTCATGATCTGAACGCTGGTAATCTAACTTCCCTAAATATGGCTGAGACACACCAATAATGTTTGGGTTCATTTTTGGCATTGAGGGAGCTGCTTCTAGTTCCTCTCCTCCCATTATAGCTGTTACATAAGCTGTGTATGCATCAGCCCTCTGAGCATCACAGAAAGCTGGAAGACAAGCACCATTTGGTCCTGTTATCACGCTATCAAAGCGACCCCAGGCTCGCGGATTTGACGAGTAACCAGGTTTAGGTTCCAGGTTTATCAAGTTTATTACAACTCCTTCGAGTTGCTCGTTGGGCAAGAACTTGTCACTCATGTATGCTCTAACCTTGACATAGCAGCGGCGATTTTCAGGTACATCAAGATTGAACAACCTACGCTCCCTGATTTCCATATTTCCTATTAAGAAGGTGCGCTCCTCTCGTTTGTTTCTCCCAGTGCCAGCAATGGTACTTTGTGTAGGTTGAAAGTTACTCTCCTCCTCCCAAATACCTGTGTCAGGATTGAGGGACCAGAGTTTCATTGCAGGGATGTGCTCCTGCATTTTGACATGCTCTGTATCAAGAAGAACTTGAACTGCACCAGCTCCTAGAACCTCCTGGTTTTCTCCATCTCGGAAATCTACTGAAAACATTCCATATGTCCTGAGAGGGAGCATGTCTCCTTCATCATCAACAAAGTTAAGATCACCAGGGGCGGCAGCAGCCATTGTAATATTGCGTGGGTCAAGGAATGTCACACTGGCCTTAACAGTCCCTTCATACACTTCCCCTGTGTTTTTATGGAAAGAGTTTGGAGGTATGACCAGTTGACCGATGGGATCCTCATCCTTCATTTCACCTAGGTAAATAGTATTGCTTTCTGCAGCATTGATATCAATAGGTTCCTGCTTCCTCATCACTTTGACGTCATGGTAGACTGCACCTCCTCTCTTGTCAAAAATAAAAACCTTGATTGTGTCAATGAACTTCTGAGAAGGGTCCACAAAGTTTACCACTAAACGCTGTGTTTCTGGAGACACCTGGATTGTGAACCCACCCTGATATCCTGTAGTACCTATTCGTTCCTTTCCAATGTAAATGTGTCCAAAGCGCAGAGGTTCATCATTGTCTGTCGCCACCACCCTGCCCCGTACAAGAACTTTAGGCTCTACACAGGTTTGGCAGCCACATTCACTCACAACCTTGATAGGCAGGGTGTAGCGGCCACAGTTGATCTCTTTTGCATCCATTTGTTTGACCCCACAGCAGAAGTTTGTTCCATCCCTGCATCGCATGTCAAAGTCCAGCGCCCCGGGACATTTGTTGTGTGGACAGCGACCTGCATTGTAAAATTTGGAGTCTGTTCCAGGCTGTTTGCAGTCTAATGGTAGTTTGATTAGGTGGGTTTCAGATGTTGAGTTGCATGCTGGTGTTCCTTTAGCTGTAAAATACAAAATGTCTAATCAGTATGACATCTTATCCCACTGGCTCATTTTAAAAGTTAATAGTTCCCAGTAAAATTATTTAAAGCAATATTTTTTATTTTTTGGCTGTTAAAGGTCATTAGTTGACCTTTATTAGCCAAAGTTATTACATAGAACTTTTGTTTCAAAGTAAAACATTAAAAATCACTGTGGACAAATATTGGAAGTTGCTGATCTTGGAAGCCTGACAACAGTCATGGTTACTTTCTCAAAAACTATTTTATTGTGTCACCATATAGATGATGGCAGTCATTATTGTCACATTACCACTCGAATCTAAATGCTGCTCATTTCTTCACAACAGTGCTGTTTTTCTTTCAAATGACAGTTATTCCAGAGAGCAACCATGTAATCTTATTTGGGGTTTCTAAAATTTAATTTATGGAAAACTTTTTCTCCTGTAGCTGTTGTTTAAATGTAAAAGTGCATACAAAACACATTAATCATCCCCCATTAAGAACCCTGTTGTGACAGGTGTTAGTGTTTCATTCAGCAAAGTACATTATATATGCCAAAATGATTAAAAAGCAGAGAGTTCCCTCAGAGAAAGTATAGGGCTGATTGCTTTAGCACACATTTCGCCAGACTATTTCTGACAATCTATATCTTAGATAATAAGCATCATGGGAATTTTTACAATGTGTAGTTATGTCGGAGAATGTGGAAATGCATACTTGTCTGAGAATGAAAAAATAGGATTTATCGACAAGCTTGTATTTCACTTTAATATAAAAAGCGGTTGGGATTTAGGAACTTTAGTCTGCCCACCACAACTTTTTGCCAGTCATTCCTTGTTTAGAAAGTGGTAATTTCTACCAACTTAAACATAATAAAATATTGTTCACCACATGTCACTTGACATTATAGGCTTTAATATTTCATCGGAGCCTTCAATATTTAATAGAGTACTTTAGGGACATTTGCAAAAATACTATAATGGCATATCCCTCTTGACTGTTAAAATGGTTTTGCACTTACTGAAAACAGTGAGGAGCACTGAAGCAGACTTGATGCTGCCTGTCAGACTAGTTGCTTTGCAGTGATATTGCCCAGACTGCTCTGGTTTGAGGTCTCGCAATATCAAATCTTCGTCGTATTTGAAAATTGTACGATTCAGTAAGGTTCCATTGTGATACCTTTGAAATAAACAAATTATAATTACTAGGACATTACCACCATTTGTCAAAAAATAGTCAAATTCATTGTTTTTACCAGTAATATTTGTCAGGTTTTGGTGATCCTGTTGCTTTACAGCAAAGAGTTGCACGCTGTCCCTCGTAACGTACTTTGTCTTCAGGATGCTTCTCAATATATGGCTTTTCTGTTAGACATAAAACAGCACAATCAATCACATGGTAAGATTTGTTCAAATGTACATGAAATTATCCAACTTTTTAAAATTGTCCTTTTTACCTGATGATTGTAAGATAGCCCGTACCCAAAGTTCATCAGAGCTGTTGTTGGACACTGGGAGAGTGACAGGTGCAAATTTATCCTTTCTAATGACAACTTGGGTCTGAGGACTGGTGCACAGCCCATCAATCTTGAACTGACCCTTGGCATTAGTGTGGGCACGAATGATCTTGGCTTGGCTGGCCAAAGCCACTGTGGCATTCATCACTGGGACACCCGTAATGCTGAAGACCTCCCCATGTAGTGCCTGTCCATTGCAGATACAGTAGCTGCAGCTCTTATCGGGACGTCCACCAGGACAGACACGTTTGCATGTCACTGTAAAATAAATTTTAAATTCTATGTAGTCAATTGAACTACTATAGATTTACAAAACTTGTATGTTTTGTAATAAACCTCACCTGGGCATGCATTTCCACACTTTTGCACCTCTACAGGTCGTCCTGTACACTGAATCTTAGTAGAAGATCTGTGGCATGTCCTACGTCTTGTCCTCCGTCCCTTTCCACAGGTCACTGAGCAAGCAGCCCATGAACCCCACTGGCTCCACATGGCTGTTTAGTCAAGATTTCAGTGAAAATAGGGACAATTAACTATTGTCATGTTAGTAAAATTTGCACCTTTTTAAAATATGAGGTTTATGGTGTAAATTACAGTAGATGCAAGACATTAAACCTGATAAAAAAAACTTTGCAAATGTAATACTGAAAAATTCACAACTTTTTTTTTTACTTTATTACTTTTATACACTCACCAGCCACTTTATTAGGTACTGTCCAACTGTAAAGGCAAATTCTAATCAGCCAATCACATGGCAGCAACTCAATGCATTTAGGCATGTAGACATGGTCAAGGCGATCTGCTGCAGATCAAACCGAGCATCAAAATGGGGAAGAAAGGTGATTTAAGTGACTTAGAACGTGGCATGGTTGTTGGTGCCAGACAGGCTTGTCTGAGTATTTCAGAAACTGCTGATCTACTGGGATTTTCATGCACAACCATCTCTAGAGTTTACAAAAAAATGGTCAGAAAAAGAAAATATCTAGTGAGCGGCAGTTCTGTGGGCGTAAATGCTTTGTTGATGCCAGAGGTCAGAGGAAAATGGCCAGACCGGTTCCTATTTTCTTGCCACACTTTGGGTACATTAGTACCAATTGAGCATTGTGTCAGCGCCACAGCCTATCTGAGTGTTGTTGCTGATTATGTCCATCCCCTTATGACCAAAGTGTACCCATCTTCTGATGGCTACTTCTAGTAGGATAGCGCGCCATGTCATAAAGCGCAAATCATCTCAGACTGGTTTCTTGAACATTACAATGAGTTCACTATACTCAAATGGCATCCACAGTCACCAGACCTCAATCCAATTAAGCAACTTTGAGATGTGGTGGAATGGGAGATTCGCATCATGGATGTGCAGCCGACAAATCTGCAGCAACTGCGTGAGGCTATCATGCCAATATGGACCAAAATCTCTGAGGGATATTTACAGTACCTTGTAGGGGTAGTTTATGTAAGGCAGTTATGAAGGCAAAAGGGAGTCCAACCCAGTACTAGTAAGGTGTACCTAATAAAGTGGCTGGTGATGGTACATCTATAGATTTGTGTGTACAAAAATGTCAGACTACATTCTGACATTCTTGCCAGTGTGGTTGCATTGATTTTCAGATAAACGACAGCCAAGCTCTATACACACAGAAACATGTTTAGGTTTATCCAGCTAATTGGGCACCACATGTGTCATGTAAATGTCAGCAGGATGTGATCACACTTGAGGATCCTAAGTGGGAACCAGTGGAGTAAAGAGTCAATACAATTGAAGTGATTCTGAAATGTGACAAAAACAAATATTTGGACATATCTGGTTTGAAAAGCATACAGTGTGCTTGTAACAACAAAAAAAAAAACTAAAGTAAAACTAAAACCAGTGCAAGATGGTTTTGGAGGTGGTGTGTACTTGGAACTAGGGCTGGGCGATATGGCAAAAATGCATGCTTGAAAATTATTTTCCATATTGAACGATAATGATATACATTTCAATATACGTTGTTAATGCTTCCAGATTTAAAAGAGTACCCCAACAATGACTGAAGCCACAAAAATTAGAGGGTCAATTAAATGGCATAATATTTTCGTCCGATAGATTTTCGGTGGCCGAAATTTCGGTGCATCTCTAATATCAACACACATTTAGATTCCCATTGTTGCACATTTCTGCTGTGTGATTGGCTCTTGGATCAATATAGAGTAAAAAGTCCACAGCTTATCATTGTTATTCACATAAATTTTATCGTGAATCGATATAATATCATTTATCGGCATAGCCCTACTTGGAACTAGGCTTCGGCGGTAAAACAGTAATATAGTATACCGCGCGACCTAAAAAGAGCAATGGTATCAGTTTCAATACCGTTATAACCGTCAAAAAAACAATGCACTTATATAGGAGACAAGATTAAAATATTAAATATAATTTATTTAATGCCTAAAAATGCGTATGGTTGTCATCACTAAACAGCGTGGAGGAGACGGAGAGAGGTTGGGAAAGATGGTGAGTCACACACCAAGGGATCTGGTCTCGAAAAAGAACACAACTTCTGCAGTTTGGCAGTATTCCGGGTTTTGACCAAACAAGAAGGGAGAGGCGGTAAATACAGACGAGGCAATTTGTAAATAGTGCAACAAAAAGGTGACTGCAAGAGATGGAAAAACCTCAAACCTAAGGTCTCATATACGGTATTCAGTTTCTGAATGGTTTAGACACAAGCCAGCAGTTTGGTGACGTTGTCTGAGCCTTATGTCATCATTTTTAATATTATGTACTGTATATCAAGGAAAATAGGGAGGAGGTTTGATGGTGTCAAAATTTGGATATGCCCAAGCCTACTTGGAACCAATTGATTGGTTAGTTAAACCATCTTAATGCCAGCCTGGCCAAATTGGGAGAAAAGATTGAACCAACTTTGAAATTGAAAAATAGAATTGATTGAAAAAACATGTTCGGTTTATATTCTTTCCTTGTTTACCTTGACATGGTGGTGTTGAACACTCTCTCCTTTCAATGTGAGGTCCCACACAGACGGGCGAAAGCAGCAATGGAAGAGGTTGCGTGCTCATGCATTTCCTCTGACGGACTTGGATGCCAACATCATTACAGGCAGTGGCACTGCAAGGCGTCCATTCACTCCAGTCAGTCCAGTAGGAGTGGACTTAAAAAACAAAAAAAACATAGAAGACTTTTGCACACTCATATGTTAAACTGCATATAACTCCATATGGAATACTCTTCTCTACCATGATAGATTGTCTGTTGACTAATTGTACCTGGTGGACACTGGAATCGCACATGGTAGTTGGAGCAGCTGCGGCCAAATGGCTGCTCCTTATTGATGCACCAGAACCCCTTCTCCAGACTGGAATGGACCACCTCCCCTGTATCTGCAGCTGCAACCCAGTCTGTAGTACGGGCCTCCATTGCTACTGGTCGTGAACAGACTCTTTCTCGATAGTAAAAGCGAATGGCTTCTAACCTCTCATAGTCACCGTTTCCTCCCGGATGATCAATATTGAACCAGGATGTCCACTCTGTCACGCCTGGGTTACACAAAACAAAGATCAGAGTAAGACATTTTACAAGGACACTATGCTCTTGCTATGACCCAAAGAGGCGAAGAATGAGACTTTCCAGGTTACGTCAGATTTCTGCTCGGTTTACTCAAAAAAAAAAAAAATCAATCCAGCTTTTTGCATCATTTGAAAAGAATACAACCCGTGTTTCGCAAAAGTGCATGTTGCGTTATGTTGAGCTGTCCCATGGGAGGTATGAATCGGATGACGTTATTCAAAGCAATGAGAGCTGTCTGAATTGTCTGAGAGACAACTTGCTCCAATTAGGAACATGTGTAAACTCATTTACACGTCAATGAGTCAATGTCTTATTGTTTCAGCATTGCAGTGGCTATAAGCCTTCATCATTAGGGCTCACATTTAATGAAGACGGATGACTCTAGAAATCATTACATCACTTTTTTAGCATCACAGAGATCCAAAGTGTGGTTTGGATCAACTAGGACACCACAAATTAGTTGATTGCTTAAAGAGAGCATGTTAATATATCCATAACTACCTGTGGTCTGTGGTTCCACGAGGGTGTTGTAAGCCAGCTTTCTGTTTCTGTCTGTTTGGTTTAACCTCCGAAGACGTGAGCTGTCCCAGATGGGTCCTGTGGGAATTCAAACGTTATTATAGCGTGCTCAGCAAAGGTGCTACCAAAGGAAAATTGGCTGCAACTAAATCTGCAAGAAACACTGCCCTCCTTAGGGACTAGCTAAACTTGGTCTTAAAAATCTGGACTCAAATTTTGTTTGATCTATTACATTGCAATATAATTTGCAATGTAATAGATCAAAAGAACTTATTCCTTGCACGTTTCTTCAGTTGCAGACATGTCTGTGAATGCGATCGGAAAATCCTACTTGGCTTTGCAGTGAATGGAATGTGTGCAAAAGACATTTCATATTAAATGACTTTTTTTTGTACATTGGTGCCACCAGAGTCCAAGTGGCCTACTTTTATCTGCTCAGCATCCATTGCCGACTGATTTTGACGTTAGTCTGTTCTCATAATTGACCTGTGGAGAACATATTTGATTCACTTTTGCACTTGTATCTCTTACTGCTTTGTCTGGTCATATTATGAGATGCTATGCATATATGGAAGATGGCTGTATCCTCTACATCCCTGTAATCTGGAGACACTTACTAGTCAGAGCCCCAAAGGAGAAGATAGAGTAAAAGAAACAAACACATGGTTTCTCCTGCTTTCTAGATGAGACATTACCATAAGATGCACTCCCACATCATCCCAGATGGAGGGTGCTTTTTGCGGACAGTCCTTTGTTCTGAAGGTAAATCCCTGAACAACTTTTCAGAACTGGTTAAAAATGGCCCGTTTCCACTGAGTGGTACGATACGGGTCGGTATGGGTCACCTTTATCAGGCTTGCGTTTCCACTGCTAAAAGGGTACCAATGGTACTCTTTGCAAAGGGTACCCAAAAAGTGGTACAGCATGGTTCACTTTAAGGTACCTTTTGACCGTGGAAACTGCCATAAAAGCGTTCCAAACCGTACCACTCAGTAGAGTGGCTCAGTAGTGGCCATAATGTACTGTGATAAGGAAATTACAACCAAAGAGATACATCCACCAATGCCATTCATATATATATTTTTCCCCCAAAGGTGACATGTCTTAGATATGTAGCCAAGCCTAACATCCTCAGTAGAAACAGCACAGTGTCTTGACATTGGATTGTTACTGGCATTACTGGATGCTCACACACTGAAGCGCTTATCTGTGGCAGACATGTCAGTCAGCAGCTCTGCAGGACTTCCTCCAAGACACAATTACTGGGATCATATTCCTCTCAAATGCTACGCTGATTTACCTTGCAGGTTCACCTGAAAGAGCGCTTGTCATTCCAAAAGTACAGATCACAGAATATGAGAATATCATTATTTCCGTTATACACTTATCCTGAGTGGCACGCTGAGTTTGAGGTGAGGGTCACTTTTCCAAATACCATATTCATTTTTCTGATTATTATATGTCAGACTTTGCTTCCTGCTTCTGACGTTTCCACAATTGTGAGGGGTGAAACACACAATATTTCTTCTTCTATAAGTACCTTAGTAAACCCGTAATATATATTGAAAACATTGAATGGAGATTTATACATGGTCAATGCTTTATCGTAATTTGTTTGTATTGAAGGCGGCACGGTGGTTTAGTGGTTAGCATGGCCACCTCACAGCAAGAAGGTTGCTAGTTCAAGTCCCGGCTAGGCCAGATGGCATTTCTGTGTAGAGTTTGCATGTTCACCCAGTGTTCATGTGGGTTTCCTCTGGGTGCTCTGGTTACCCCTCACAGTTCAAAGTTCGTAATAGTTGGTGGTCCATTCCGCTGTTGTAACACCTGATAAATAAGGGACTAAGCCGAAGGAAAATGAACGAATGATTGTCTGTATCGCTAGAAAGTATACAATTACAGTTGTTGCAAATTTGTATTTTCATTATGTTACCAAATGTATTATTTGTTTTAAAAAACATATTATTTCTTAAAAGTTTAAACTGGAGAGGTAGACAAAAATGATCATTAAAATAATAGGTCATCCTTTATAAGTTTCTTTTTCTGTTCAACACAAAAAAACATATTTTGAAGAATGCTGGATGCTGGGATGCATCGATTTCCATAGTAGAACAAGAAATTACTATTGAGTTCAATGGGTCCCCAGCATTATTCAAAATGTAAACAGAAGAAAGAAACTCTAATAGGTTGATGACAGACTTTTTAAATATAATTCAAATGTTTTATTTTCTTCAATAATTTAACAGTGCCATCAGTTTAGACATTTTTACATCCTTTTACCACTCCCTTTCTTCTTCCCTCCCTAAACGCAGCAGTTAGTAATTAGATGTTGCTATCATAAATCCAGTAAATACAGATAAATAATTAAAACTCAATAAATAAAAAAACACACATCCAGAAAATATAATAAAAAACAACACAATAATAATAATACATAAAGAAATCAAATAAGATAATTAAATTTTTAACGTACATCTCACCACAGTGACCTTATTCATCCTCCAAAAAATGCCAAATAATTTAACCATCTTCTCTGATAAACATCCAATTTATCAAGTAACCTATATGTCATTTTTTCTATATGCTGCCACCTTCCCCAATTCCGTAACCCGTTCTTGAAATGATGGTGGACCTGCTGAACGTCATCCCCTCATAACACTTATTTGAATCCTCTCAGACATTTTCACACCAGACCCCAACATAAACGGGTTTCCCAGTACAAATATTTTAGGACAAAACAAAAAACAGTATCCAGAAACATCCTGAATGTAATTGTGCACTTTAACCCAGAATTCCTGAATTTTAGAACAGGACCACAAGGCTTGCATCCTTCTTCGCTCTCACATCTCCAGCATTCAGCATAGTCCTTCAACCCAAGCCTGAAAAGCTTACTCTGAGTAAAACTATTGAAAATTTTAAATTGTATTAAGAGTATTCCTAAATTTCTTGACATTACTTTACAGTTTTGGTAAATTTTCTTCCAATGTTCATCGCTACATGTACAATTTAGATCTTTGCTCCAAACAGTTTTAAGTGCAGAATGGAAACTACAGCCTATCTTTTCCATTAACCATTTATGACAGATTTTTTTAAGAAAGGCGTACAGATCTGCATGTGTAAACTCATAACTAACAAACCCTCGTAATCATGGCTATAAGATTCACCTTAATTGTCTGTGCTAAATTATATTATTCAAAAGGTATTTACTACTCACAACAAAGATAATATCTATAAAGAATCATTGGGCATGTGCATTTAGCATCTGCTTACAAAGATAGTGGCTTAAACTAGGGTCTTGAATGGGTGGAAATCCAGGAACAGTGTGCATATAGCCCAAAGGCTTGAAAGAGCTCATTGGGAAGGCTTGGGGCCATAACCCAATTTTTCCTCAAGACGAACCTCCCCACATCTCAATCCTGAACCCAACCAACCTTCCCTGTTCCTCAGAGCAAAAAATTGTGTATAAGGCCTAAACATCTTAGCAATGCTACTGGTATAAATCCAATGTGTTTTTTTTTACTTGAGCAATAAACCTTTATAACACATATGAGGCCACTAATATATAATAAGCAATAACTTAGTTGATTTATTCCAAGACAGAAGGACTGCATGCTCGTGACCTCACTGAAACCTTGTAATATCCACACCCAGTAACAGGGCATTATTAGGATCAGGTGGGTAATATTGTACTTTGAGTTGGAAACTATAAGTTAACAACATCTAAAAATACTCAACTATACATCAGTGTCTTCCTAACATAGACTGACACCCTGCCCTCCCATAACAAAGCAGTCGGGCCAGTTTTATTTTGGGAGATGGCACTTACACAAGAGGATAATTTAAACTTAGTTCAGCAATTCCGCGATTATTTTGTACCTGTCTTACTGCCAGGGGTTTTACCCAACAATTTAAAGTGTAATATCATTACTCTTTTTAGGACTTCTCGAGTCACCTCATAAAGTCTGCACAGTGTCCTACAGGCATACTCAGACAATTAATCTATTCATGTAAATAACAGTCTGTGGCCTTTTAATAAGGCATTCCCCTTTTTTAATGTGTGTTTGGTGTATTCCTACCCAAGCCAAAAGCTAATCAAAATACATGCGAGTTTTGGGCCTTAATAAAAGAGCTACGTCAAAGCTGCGGCAGAGTGGTTAGCGCACATGCTCTCTTGACATGCTACTTAAATGAGAATTATCAAAAAAAAAATAGCTTCCAAAAAGTTTAGACATAAAAACATGCCAAAATTTTGCTGGCATTAGCATCATACTTTCTGAAAGTTCTTCCCAGGTTCTCCCAAATGGGGAGGTAAATCATTTCGGCATGTTATGTAATCCCTTTGACAAAGCGCTACAGTGCTAGCCCACATTCTCATACACATTAGGGTGGGTGCAAAAACACTGTGATGTCTTTAATGTAGTGTACGAGGTCGGTAACAAGTAGGGATTTGTTTGAAATCAGAGACATTTCATTTAAGAAGGCTGTGTGCCCAGGCAGTGGTCGCGAAATTGCATTCCACATCCCATCGTATTTTAATGAATGCAAATGAGCGCTCCAAAGTGGTTTTGTCTGTGTCTTTATCCTGCGTCGGCAAACATGTGGAAGTAGTTTTGAGCTTCTGGCACTTGTACTGGCTGAGGTGTGCTCGAATAGAAGATGATGGTGAGCTCTGTCTGATTGGGTTGAGAAGAAGATTAGGAGACACCGACTCTGATGTGGGATGCATCTGTGCGCCATTATTTTAAACTGAACTACTCTATTGTCACCGAATAATAATGAAACCCAAGCTAGATTGGTGGGTGTGTGTTTAAAATGATCTGGATTAGTTCCCTCGTCTTTGAACTGTTGCACACAGATATATCTGAACTGAAGTATCGGCTTGAATATAGAACACACTGGAGTATATTACTGTTTTTCAATAATAAATGTAAATATTTCCAACACAATATAAAACTAGAGCATAATTTTTATTATTAAGATTGTTCTTTAGACTGCATATTGATTTAAATCTTCAAAATGCATTATTGTTCCTATATAAGTCTTGAATTTACTTCAAAAATTGTGTAAAAAGAAGTTAAATTACCGTAACATAAAGTTTGAGTAGCCTATATCTTTCCATGTAGCCTTTATTTTTAACATGACAATCAGACAATAACACACATTTTTCATATATAGGTCAAGCTAGTTTTTTTATTTTACCCGCCATAAGTGGCGTGAAGGGAAACTAAATCACAAGAAAATGACCGCGACGCTACATTTAGTCATTTCTTATATAATTATTGTTGTTAATAATAGGCCTAATAAAACATTTAAATAATAATTTTGCGAAATTTTATGCAAAAACATTAAGTTTAATGAGGAATTCATAGTAGGCTATGCATACATTAACTAACATATAGTGCATGATATAATTGGCGGCCAGGTGCCGTGGCCGCTTCATGGGGAAAAAAAGCTAAATTGAGACGTGTAACCTCTCGCAACTTTACCTTTGATCCCTCTTTCCATCCTATTTTTCACTTCAAAGCAGCAGAGATCGATGTACCGGGCAGCTGAACTTCAGAGCAAAGTGAAACATCTGGAGAATAAATCGTTTGAATGGAGCAGATTAGAGAGTGGCAATATTTACTTTGGCCCGTTGAAAATGGCTTTGCCGTGCCCTGGATGAAACTGGCACGAGCGCGCGGGCTTGCAGCTCATTACCGGATGACTGAGCAACATCTGGATATTTAAACCCCGAATTTTAGTCCTAAAGGTTTTTAAAAGCCTTGACTTAGACCTCAGCAACGTCAGGCGCTATTTTCCGTTACCGGCGGCTGTCTGCTCGTGTTGGGAAACAGGTAATAAATTCCGCAGAGTTTGAGGTGGACCGGAGACGAGATGATGGAGTGACAGTGAAGGTAATAGATGTGGATAAAATGGTGGCGTCCAAATTTCAGTCGAATTCGTTGTTCAGTTTTCCAGTATTTCACGACTGTAAGTCAGTCATTCAAATAATAAATTCCTCTACAGTCGTTTCCAAAAGCAAAGAAAGACTTCAGAGACTGAACTTGACTTGGCTATATAAATGGCAGTATGATAAGGCAGCCTAAAACTTCTGCTCTGTTCTTATGTCAGACTATTTAAAGGGGTAGTTCACCCAAAAATTAAAATTCACTCACTGTTTTCTCACCTTCAGGTTGTTCCAAACCTTTAAGAATTCCTTCTTCTGTCGAACACGAAAGAAGATATTTTGAAGTTAACTGAACACCTGTAACTATTGACTTCCATAGCAGGAAAAACAAATAGCATGGAAGTCAGTGGTTACAGGTTTCCAGCTTTCTTCGAAATATCATCTTTTGTGATGAACAGAATAAGGAAGTAAAAGGCAAAGGGTGAGTAAATGATTACAGAATTTTAATTTTTGGGTGAACAGTTCCTTTAAACATATAATTGCAGTTATATAAATACTCAGATGGGACAGATGGTATTTGCCTAAATTATAATCACTTCATCTTATTTAAAATCACATAATAAGCCAAAATCCTTTCAAAGTGTCAATTAATATGCAGCAACACAAAACAGAAGCAGATTTGTTGGAAAACAGTTTGATTTACCAAAGATAATTCCAGCCATGCAAGCTGATACAGCCATAACAAACAAACAAACAAACTCTGCTGTTTCTTAGGTCTTAAGTGCTGACAGCTGTCTCCAAACTGTTACGTAATTAATTAAGAATAAAGAGAGTTGTTTAAATGACATTACCTTGTGCCAGAGACACAACAAAGACAGTAGACAGCACCAACGTCACCACTGTGAAGTCCCACATAGTGCCACTGTCACTGATGGGCAGCTGCTGGTAACAAAACAAATGTAAAAACAGATATGGCTTTGTCAAGTTTTTGAGTGACTCGACCAATGAATTTGTTCCTCCCTTCCTTCAAAATCAAGTCTGATAAGTTTCGTGAAGTTCCCAGAGTTTTAAAAGACAGGCATGGAGTGGAAAGTGGTCCAGACCAGCCCCCTCCTGCTTGCCATTGGCCAGTGCACTAACATCTGTGTCCTTATATCATTCCAACAGACAAAAAGAACAGACAGATGTAGGAGAAAGGTGACCATTGCATCAGAAAAATGTTATGTTTGTGGTTTTAATTATATGCTGAATTACCACAAATCAATAAAGCACTTTGTGTGTTTTATGATGTTCTAGACCTGGAATGTAAGACCATTTCCATCAGAGATGAAGATGTTAATGTGATGACAACAGATTATTATTATTTTTTCCCTTCCAAAATTTCACAATGGATTTTTCATATTCTACTAGCATGCAACTTTCAGCATTTCTGGAATGTTCTTTCAACACTGAGTGACTGGACAGACAGTAATATGACTGTAACGTGAGGCACCTGTTGTGTACAAAGGCAGTTATAAACATCCAAATACTTCAGTCACGGACACTGAAGGCAATCATTATATCACATTGTTTGAAGGTGAAGTGTGTAATTCTTTTTCTGTAATGTGGAAAAACTACAAAAAAGCTAATGATATTATGTTGCCAACTTGAAATGAAATTATTAGCCAAAAAATTTAAGTTGTTGTTTTTATTTGTCCAATTTAGCTGTAAAAATCACAGAAATTACACACTTTATCCTTAAATCAAATGTAATGATCATCCAAAAATATTTCCAAATGGCACACAAATTTCTAAACATTTAGGGTGTTTTGAAGTCATCTTTCCATCCAACACAATCTCACGGCAATTCATACATTTGCATTGAGTGACTAATTCACATGAATTTGTACAATGTTAATTGTACCATTTAGTACACTGTAAAAAAATCTGTTATTTTACATTCTTTGCGGCAACTGAGGTGCTGAAAAAAGTAAAATAACGGACATTAAATTACATGAAATTTACCATAAATTTCTGTAATTTAACGTCCGTTATTTTATAGTAAATTTCTGTAATTTAACGTCCGTTATTTTATAGTAAATTTCTGTAATTTAACGTCCGTTATTTTATAGTAAATTTCTGTAATTTAACGTCCGTTATTTTATAGTAAATTTCTGTAATTTAACGTCCGTTATTTTATAGTAAATTTCTGTGACTTATCTGCCCTTTTTATAGTAAATCTCTGTGATTTAACATCCGTTATTTTATACTAAATTTCTGTAATTTAACGTAAGTTATTTTATACTAAATTTCTGTAATTTAACGTCCGTTATTTTATACTAAATTTCTGTAATTTAACGTCCGTTATTTTATAGTAAATTTCTGTAATTTAACATCCGTTATTTTATAGTAAATTTCTGTAATTTAACGGGTGTTATTTTATGGTAAATTTCTGGGATTTATCTGCTCTTTTTATAGTAAATTTCTGTGATTTAACATCCGTTATTTTATACTAAATTTCTGTAATTTAACTGGTGTTATTATATGGTAAATTTCTGGGATTTATCTGCCCTTTTTATAGTAAATCTCTGTGGTTTAACATCCGTTATTTTATAGTAAATTTCTGTAATTTAACGTCCATTATTTTAGACTAAATTTCTGTATTTTAACATCTGTTATTTTATAGTAAATTTCTGTATTTTAACATCTGTTATTTTATAGTAAATTTCTGTAATTTAACATCTGTTATTTTATAGTAAATTTCTGTAATTTAACATCCGTTATTTTATAGTAAATTTCTGTAATTTAACGGGTGTTATTTTATGGTAAATTTCTGGGATTTATCTGCCCTTTTTATAGTAAATTTCTGTGATTTAACATCCGTTATTTTATACTAAATTTCTGTAATTTAACTGGTGTTATTATATGGTAAATTTCTGGGATTTATCTGCCCTTTTTATAGTAAATCTCTGTGGTTTAACATCCGTTATTTTATAGTAAATTTCTGTAATTTAACGTCCGTTATTTTATAGTAAATTTCTGTAATTTAACGTCCGTTATTTTATACTAAATTTCTGTAATTTAACGTCCATTATTTTAGACTAAATTTCTGTATTTTAACATCTGTTATTTTATAGTAAATTTGTGTAATTTAACGTCCATTATTTTATTGTAAATTTCTGTAACTTAACGTAAGTTATTGTATAGTAAATTTCTGTAATTTAAAGTCTGTTATTTTATTCTAAATTTAACAGCCGTTAAATTACAGACATTTTCTGCAAGATAACAACTGTTAACTGCCTTTATTTAATGTTTTTAAAACCATTAAAAAATATATATATTTTTTTTTACAGTGTACGATTTGCTTACCCCCCAATGACGGTTTGATTTAGGGGCGGGGTTTAGGGGCCACTTTTCCTTTTTAACATCGTACATTTTCATACGACTGAACTCGTGAATTCGTACAAATTAGCCATTAAACTGACAAAACGCAAAAACTGACAAATACAGCAAAATGAAAGTCCAAGGCACTCGAAAAATGCGTAAATAATATTTATATTTTTAGTGCTTTGGACTTACTTTTGCTGTTTATTCTGATGAATCCTTTACCCAAAGAGCACCAACACATTATTAGGCTACCCCTGAGCACTTTCTTTGTAAAATAGTTAAGTTTCCTCGTAAGATTAGGCTGCTTCCATCATACGGCACTGTATTTATTACAATGAGCTCTTATCATGATCAACTAATATTTTCAGCCAAAAAATGGAAACGTTTATAGGTTTTGCCTTTTCGATTACACAACAAAATCGTTTTGCTGGGACTAAAAATGCATAAAGTTTTTGAAAATGCAATTATTAGCTACGTTTACATCTACCTTTTTTATGTGCATTTTGGCTATGCGCATTAAAAAAATCGGTTGATGTAAATGCCAAGATGCACATAAATTTTGTAAATGCGCATAAAAAAACATGCGTATAACTGGGTAGGATAAACTTTTTATTCAATAAGAAAAGATGCGCATAAACTACAATGGAAACACTTTTACTGAACAAATTCCAGTATGCGCATTAAAAAAATGTCAAAGATCACGTGATGATAAAAGTGTGTGTGAATGGACAAACCAGCAGGCTGAGCACATTGTAAAACATCTGAAATGTTGTTTAGGTCATTCTAAAACACCTGAACTGTTTCAGTAGTAGTGTTATTATAGTATTAACTAGATATTAAAGTTTGAGGACAAACTTTATGGTGGCTTGAAAAGCAGAGTCTGAATTAGCATGTTACTAGCATGAATTAGCAAGTAACTAGCATGATTCTAACATAAATTAGCATGTAACTAGCATGATTCTAGCATGAATTAGCATGTTACTAGCATGTTTCTAGCATGAATTAGCATGATTCTAGCATGAATTAGCATGTTACTAGCATGTTTCTAGCATGAGTTAGCATGTTACTAGCATGTTTCTAGCATGAATTAGCATGTTACTAGCATGATTCTAGCATGAATTAGCACGTTACTAGCATGTTTCTAGCATGAATTAGCATGTTACTAGCATGTTTCTAGCATGATTTAGCATGTTATTAGCATGATTCTAGCATGAATTAGCATGTTTCTAGCATGAATTAGCATGTTATTAGCATGATTCTAGCATGAATTAGCATGTTATTAGCATGATTCTAGCATGAATTAGCATGTTACTAGTATGATTCTAGCATGGATTAGCATGTTACTAGCATGATTTTAGCATGGATTAGCATGTTACTAGCATGATTCTAGCATGAATTAGCATGTAACTAGCATGATTCTAGCATGAATTAGCATGTTACTAGCATGTTTCTAGCATGAATTAGCATGTTATTAGCATGATTCTAGCATAAATAAGCATGTTACTAGCATGTTTCTAGCATGAATTAGCATGTTACTAGCATGTTTCTAGCATGAATTAGCATGTTACTAGCATGATTCTAGCATGAATTAGCATGTTACTAGCATGTTTCTAGCATGAATTAGCATGTTACTAGCATGATTCTAGCATGAATTAGCATGTTACTAGCATGATTCTAGCATGAATTAGCATGTTACTAGCATGATTCTAGCATGAATTAGCATGTTACTAGTATGATTCTAGCATGGATTAGCATGTTACTAGCATGATTCTAGCATGGATTAGCATGTTACTAGCATGATTCTAGCATGAATTAGCATGTTACTAGCATGATTCTAGCATGAATTAGCATGTTACTAGCATGTTTCTAGCATGAATTAGCATGTTACTAGCATGATTCTAGCATGAATTAGCATGTTACTAGCATGATTCTAGCATGAATTAGCATGTTATTAGCATGATTCTAGCATGTTACTAGCATGATTCTAGCATGAATTAGCATGTTACTAGCATGATTCTAGCATGGATTAGCATGTAACTAGCATGATTCTAGCATGAATTAGCATGTTACTAGCATGTTTCTAGCATGAATTAGCATGTTATTAGCATGATTCTAGCATGAATAAGCATGTTACTAGCATGTTTCTAGCATGAATTAGCATGTTACTAGCATGTTTCTAGCATGAATTAGCATGTTACTAGCATGATTCTAGCATGAATTAGCATGTTACTAACATGATTCTAGCATGAACTAGCATGTTACTAGCATGTTTCTAGCATGAATTAGCATGTTACTAGCATGATTCTAGCATGAATTAGCATGTTATTAGCATGATTCTAGCATGAATTAGCATGTTACTAGCATGATTTTAGCATGAATTAGCATGTTACTAGCATGTTTCTAGCATGAATTAGCATGTTACTAGCATGATTCTAGCATGTATTAGCATGTTACTAGCATGATTCTAGCATGAATTAGCATGTTACTAGCATGATTCTAGCATGAATCACATAAAACATTTTAGCATGTTTTATGTGAAGCTGCTTTGACACAATCTACATTGTATAAGCGCTATACAAATAAAGGTGAATTGAATTGAATTGAATGAATTAGCATGTTACTAGCATGATTCTAGCATGAATTAGCATGTTACTAGCATGACTCTAGCATGGATTAGCATGTTACTAGCATGATTCTAGCATGGATTAGCATGTTACTAGCATGATTCTAGCATGAATTAGCATGTTACTAGCATGTTTCTAGCATGAATTAGCATGTTACTAGCATGTTACTAGCATGTTTCTAGCATGAATTAGCATGTTACTAGCATGTTTCTAGCATGAATTAGCATGTTGTTAGCATGATTCTAGCATGAATTAGCATGTTTCTAGCATGAATTAGCATGTAACTAGCATGATTCTAGCATTAATTAGCATGTAACTAGCATGTTACTAGCATGATTCTAGCATGAATCAGCTTGTTTCTAGCAGGAATTAGCATGTTGTTAGCATGATTCTAGCATGAATTAGCATGTTACTAGCATGACTAGCATGTCACTATCGTGTTGCTAGCACCTTTCTAGCAAGATTAGCATGTCAGTAGGATGTTAAAACTGTTAGCGTGTGTTAGAATAGCTAGTCACAGTCTCTGGGACAGTTGCTAGGGTGCTGAAATTGGTTGCTAGGGAGTGGCTAGTAAGTTTAAAGGTAATCAGTGATTGGCTGCTGGCTAGACTGAGTTGAATGAGGCCAGACTCTAGTCTGTAGGACAGTCTGATGCAGAGTTATGAGCTCACAAAGGTTGATCCAATGTTAAGTAAATGGGAGTCTTTTACAATGGAAGTCTATGGGACAGTTGCTAGGGTGCTGTAAGTGGTTGCTAGGGAGTGGCTAGTAAGTTAAAAAGTCATCAGTTATTGGCTGCTGGCTAGACTGAGTTAAATGAGTCCAGTAAGAAGTCTGTAGGACAGTCTGATGCAGAGTTATGAGCTCACAAAGTTTGACCCAATGTTAAGTCAATGGGACTTTTGGGATTTTTCTGGGTCGTTTTTCGGAAAACCCAAGGTCGGATCAGTTAGAAAAGATATAGCAACCCGAGTCAGACCAGTTTGAAGGTTTGACGAAAGTTTGAAGTATGTAGCTTGAAAGGCCTCGGAGGAGATACACTTAGAAATTAGTCTCAGAAGAATAAGAAGAAGAAGAAGAAGAAGAAGAAGAAGAACTAGATATTAAAGTTTGAGGACAAACTTTATGGTGGCTTGAAAAGCCGAGTCTGAATTAGCATGTTACTAGCATGAATTAGCAAGTAACTAGCATGATTCTAACATAAATTAGCATGTAACTAGCATGATTCTAGCATGAATTAGCATGTTACTAGCATGTTTCTAGCATGAATTAGCATGATTCTAGCATGAATTTGCATGTTACTAGCATGTTACTAGCATGTTTCTAGCATGAGTTAGCATGTTACTAGCATGTTTCTAGCATGAATTAGCATGTTACTAGCATGATTCTAGCATGAATTAGCATGTTACTAGCATGTTTCTAGCATGAATTAGCATGTTACTAGTATGTTTCTAGCATGATTTAGCATGTTATTAGCATGATTGTAGCATGAATTAGCATGTTTCTAGCATGAATTAGCATGTTATTAGCATGATTCCAGCATGAATTAGCATGTTACTAGCATGATTCTAGCATGAATTAGCATGTTACTAGCATGTTTCTAGCATGAATTAGCATGTTACTAGCATGATTCTAGCATGAATTAGCATGTTACTAGCATGAATTAGCATGCTATTAGCATGAATTAGCATGTTTCTAGCATGATTCTAGCATGAATTAGCATGTTACTAGCGTGATTCTAGCATGAATTAGCATGTTACTAGCATGATTCTAGCATGGATTAGCATGTAACTAGCATGATTCTAGCATGAATTAGCATGTTACTAGCATGTTTCTAGCATGAATTAGCATGTTATTAGCATGATTCTAGCATGAATTAGCATGTTACTAGCATGATTCTAGCATGATTTAGCATGTTACTAACATGTTTCTAGCATGAATTAGCATGTTACTAGCATGATTCTAGCATGAATTAGCATGTTACTAGCATGTTTCTAGCATTAATTAGCATGTTACTAGCATGTTTCTAGCATGAATTAGCATGTTATTAACATGATTCTAGCATGAATTAGCATGTTATTAGCATGATTCTAGCATGAATTAGCATGTTACTAGCATGATTCTAGCATGAATTAGCATGTTACTAGCATGTTTCTAGCATGAATTAGCATGTTATCAGCATGATTCTAGCATGAATTAGCATGTTACTAGCATGATTCTAGCATGAATTAGCATTTTACTAGCATGATTCTAGCATGAATTAGCATGTTACTAGCATGACTCTAGCATGGATTAGCATGTTACTAGCATGTTTCTAGCATGAATTAGCATGTTACTAGCATGTTTCTAGCATGAATTAGCATGTTACTAGCATGATTCTAGCATGAATTAGCATGTTACTAGCATGTTTCTAGCATGAATTAGCATGTTACTAGCATGATTCTAGCATGAATTAGCATGTTACTAGCATGATTCTAGCATGAATTAGCATGTTATTAGCATGATTCTAGCATGAATTAGCATGTTGCTAGCATGAATTAGCATGTTACTAGTATGATTCTAGCATGTTACTAAAATGTTTCTAGCATGAATTAGCATGTTACTAGCATGTTTCTAGCATGAATTAGCATGTTGTTAGCATGATTCTAGCATGAATTAGCATGTTTCTAGCATGAATTAGCATGTAACTAGCATGATTCTAGCATTAAATAGCATGTAACTAGCATGTTACTAGCATGATTCTAGCATGAGTCAGCCTGTTTTTAGCATGAATTTGCATGTTGTTAGCATGATTCTAGCATGAATTAGCATGTTACTAGCATGATTCTAGCATGAATTAGCATGTTACTAGCATGATTCTAGCATGAATTAGCATGTTACTAGCATGATTCTAGCATGAATTAGTATGTTACTAGCATGATTCTAGCATGGATTAGCATGTTACTAGCATGATTCTAGCATGAATTAGCATGTTACTAGCATGAATTAGCATGTTACTAGCATGATTCTAGCATGTTACTAGCATGTTTCTAGCATGTTACTAGCATGTTACTAGCATGTTTCTAGCATGAATTAGCATGTTGTTAGCATGATTCTAGCATGAATTAGCATGTTTCTAGCATGGATTAGCATGTAACTAGCACGATTCTAGCATTAATTAGCATGTAACTAGCATGTTACTAGCATGATTCTAGCATGAATCAGCTTGTTTCTAGCATGAATTAGCATGTTGTTAGCATGATTCTAGCATGAATTAGCATGTTACTAGCATGACTAGCATGTCACTATCATGTTGCTAGCACCTTTCTAGCAAGATTAGCATGTCAGTAGGATGTTAAAACTGTTAGCGTGTGTTAGAATAGCTAGTCACAGTCTATGGGACAGTTGCTAGGGTGCTGAAATTGGTTGCTAGGGAGTGGCTAGTAAATTTAAAGGTAATCAGTGATTGGCTGCTGGCTAGACTGAGTTGAATGAGGCCAGACTCTAATCTGTAGGACAGTCTGATGCAGAGTTATGAGCTCACAAAGGTTGATCCAATGTTAAGTAAATGGGAGTCTTTTACAATGGAAGTCTATGGGACAGTTGCTAGGGTGCTGTAAGTGGTTGCTAGGGAGTGGCTAGTAAGTTAAAAAGTCATCAGTTATTGGCTGCTGGCTAGACTGAGTTAAATGAGTCCAGTTAGAAGTCTGTAGGACAGTCTGATGCAGAGTTATGAGCTCACAAAGTTTGACCCAATGTTAAGTCAATGGGACTTTTGGGATTTTTCTGGGTCGTTTTTCGGAAAACCCAAGGTCGGATCAGTTAGAAAAGATATAGCAACCCGAGTCAGACCAGTTTGAAGGTTTGACGAAAGTTTGAAGTATGTAGCTTGAAAGGCCTAGGAGGAGATACACTTAGAAATTAGTCTCAGAAGAAGAAGAAGAAGAAGAAGAATAACTAGATATTAAAGTTTGAGGACAAACTTTATGGTGGCTTGAAAAGCCGAGTCTGAATTAGCATGTTACTAGCATGAATTAGCAAGTAACTAGCATGATTCTAACATAAATTAGCATGTTACTAGCATGAATTAGCATGTTATTAGCATGATTCTAGCATGAATTAGCATGTTACTAGCATGATTCTAGCATGATTTAGCATGTTACTAACATGTTTCTAGCATGAATTAGCATGTTACTAGCATGATTCTAGCATGAATTAGCATGTTACTAGCATGTTTCTAGCATTAATTAGCATGTTACTAGCATGTTTCTAGCATGAATTAGCATGTTATTAACATGATTCTAGCATGAATTAGCATGTTATTAGCATGATTCTAGCATGAATTAGCATGTTACTAGCATGATTCTAGCATGAATTAGCATGTTACTAGCATGTTTCTAGCATGAATTAGCATGTTATCAGCATGATTCTAGCATGAATTAGCATGTTACTAGCATGATTCTAGCATGAATTAGCATTTTACTAGCATGATTCTAGCATGAATTAGCATGTTACTAGCATGACTCTAGCATGGATTAGCATGTTACTAGCATGTTTCTAGCATGAATTAGCATGTTACTAGCATGTTTCTAGCATGAATTAGCATGTTACTAGCATGATTCTAGCATGAATTAGCATGTTACTAGCATGTTTCTAGCATGAATTAGCATGTTACTAGCATGATTCTAGCATGAATTAGCATGTTACTAGCATGATTCTAGCATGAATTAGCATGTTATTAGCATGATTCTAGCATGAATTAGCATGTTGCTAGCATGAATTAGCATGTTACTAGTATGATTCTAGCATGTTACTAGCATGTTTCTAGCATGAATTAGCATGTTACTAGCATGTTTCTAGCATGAATTAGCATGTTGTTAGCATGATTCTAGCATGAATTAGCATGTTTCTAGCATGAATTAGCATGTAACTAGCATGATTCTAGCATTAAATAGCATGTAACTAGCATGTTACTAGCATGATTCTAGCATGAGTCAGCCTGTTTTTAGCATGAATTTGCATGTTGTTAGCATGATTCTAGCATGAATTAGCATGTTACTAGCATGATTCTAGCATGAATTAGCATGTTACTAGCATGATTCTAGCATGAATTAGCATGTTACTAGCATGATTCTAGCATGAATTAGTATGTTACTAGCATGATTCTAGCATGGATTAGCATGTTACTAGCATGATTCTAGCATGAATTAGCATGTTACTAGCATGAATTAGCATGTTACTAGCATGATTCTAGCATGTTACTAGCATGTTTCTAGCATGTTACTAGCATGTTACTAGCATGTTTCTAGCATGAATTAGCATGTTGTTAGCATGATTCTAGCATGAATTAGCATGTTTCTAGCATGGATTAGCATGTAACTAGCACGATTCTAGCATTAATTAGCATGTAACTAGCATGTTACTAGCATGATTCTAGCATGAATCAGCTTGTTTCTAGCATGAATTAGCATGTTGTTAGCATGATTCTAGCATGAATTAGCATGTTACTAGCATGACTAGCATGTCACTATCATGTTGCTAGCACCTTTCTAGCAAGATTAGCATGTCAGTAGGATGTTAAAACTGTTAGCGTGTGTTAGAATAGCTAGTCACAGTCTATGGGACAGTTGCTAGGGTGCTGAAATTGGTTGCTAGGGAGTGGCTAGTAAATTTAAAGGTAATCAGTGATTGGCTGCTGGCTAGACTGAGTTGAATGAGGCCAGACTCTAATCTGTAGGACAGTCTGATGCAGAGTTATGAGCTCACAAAGGTTGATCCAATGTTAAGTAAATGGGAGTCTTTTACAATGGAAGTCTATGGGACAGTTGCTAGGGTGCTGTAAGTGGTTGCTAGGGAGTGGCTAGTAAGTTAAAAAGTCATCAGTTATTGGCTGCTGGCTAGACTGAGTTAAATGAGTCCAGTTAGAAGTCTGTAGGACAGTCTGATGCAGAGTTATGAGCTCACAAAGTTTGACCCAATGTTAAGTCAATGGGACTTTTGGGATTTTTCTGGGTCGTTTTTCGGAAAACCCAAGGTCGGATCAGTTAGAAAAGATATAGCAACCCGAGTCAGACCAGTTTGAAGGTTTGACGAAAGTTTGAAGTATGTAGCTTGAAAGGCCTAGGAGGAGATACACTTAGAAATTAGTCTCAGAAGAAGAAGAAGAAGAATAACTAGATATTAAAGTTTGAGGACAAACTTTATGGTGGCTTGAAAAGCCGAGTCTGAATTAGCATGTTACTAGCATGAATTAGCAAGTAACTAGCATGATTCTAACATAAATTAGCATGTTACTAGCATGATTCTAGCATGAATTAGCATGTTACTAGCATGTTTCTAGCATTAATTAGCATGTTACTAGCATGTCTTTAGCATGAATTAGCATGTTATTAGCATGATTCTAGCATGAATTAGCATGATTCTAGCATGAATTAGCATGTTACTAGCATGATTCTAGCATAAATTAGCATGAATTAGCATGTTACTAGCATGATTCTAGCATGAATTAGCATGTTATTAGCATGATTCTAGCATGTTACTAGCATGATTCTAGCATGAATTAGCATGTTACTAGCATGATTCTAGCATGAATTAGCATGTTACTAGCATGATTCTAGCATGAATTAGCATGTTACTAGCATGTTTCTAGCATGAATTAGCATGTTACTACCATGATTCTAGCATGAATTAGCATGTTACTAGCATGTTTCTAGCATGAATTAGCATATTATTAGCATGATTCTAGCATGAATCAGCATGTTTCTAGCATGAATTAGCATGTTATTAGCATGATTCTAGCATGAATTAGCATGTTACTAGCATGATTCTAGCATGGATTAGCATGTTACTAGCATGATTCTAGCATGAATTAGCATGTTACTAGCATGTTTCTAGCATGAATTAGCATGTTACTAGAATGATTCTAGCATGTTACTAGCATGTTTCTAGCATGAATTAGCATGTTACTAGCATGTTTCTAGCATGAATTAGCATGTTGTTAGCATGATTCTAGCATGAATTAGCATGTTTCTAGCATGAATTAGCATGTAACTAGCATGATTCTAGCATTAATTAGCATGTAACTAGCATGTTACTAGCATGATTCTAGCATGAATCAGCTTGTTTCTAGCATGAATTAGCATGTTGTTAGCATGATTCTAGCATGAATTAGCATGTTACTAGCATGACTAGCATGTCACTATCGTGTTGCTAGCACCTTTCTAGCAAGATTAGCATGTCAGTAGGATGTTAAAACTGTTAGCGTGTGTTAGAATAGCTAGTCACAGTCTCTGGGACAGTTGCTAGGGTGCTGAAATTGGTTGCTAGGGAGTGGCTAGTAAATTTAAAGGTAATCAGTGATTGGCTGCTGGCTAGACTGAGTTGAATGAGGCCAGACTCTAATCTGTAGGACAGTCTGATGCAGAGTTATGAGCTCACAAAGGTTGATCCAATGTTAAGTAAATGGGAGTCTTTTACAATGGAAGTCTATGGGACAGTTGCTAGGGTGCTGTAAGTGGTTGCTAGGGAGTGGCTAGTAAGTTAAAAAGTCATCAGTTATTGGCTGCTGGCTAGACTGAGTTAAATGAGTCCAGTTAGAAGTCTGTAGGACAGTCTGATGCAGAGTTATGAGCTCACAAAGTTTGACCCAATGTTAAGTCAATGGGACTTTTGGGATTTTTCTGGGTCGTTTTTCAGAAAACCCAAGGTCGGATCAGTTAGAAAAGATATAGCAACCCGAGTCAGACCAGTTTGAAGATATGACGAAAGTTTGAAGTATGTAGCTTGAAAGGCCTAGGAGGAGATACACTTAGAAATTAGTCTCAGAAGAAGAAGAAGAAGAAGAAGAAGAAGAAGAAGAAGAAGAAGAAGAAGAAGAAGAAGAAGAAGAAGAAGAAGAAGAAGAAGAATAAGTTTAAGATAGATAACAGTATGCTGGCTTTTCAAGCCACCATAATAATAAGTTTAAGATAGATAACAATATGCTGGCTTTTCAAGCCACCATAATAATAATAAGTTTAAGATAGATAACAGTATGCTGGCTTTTCAAGCCACCATAATTACCTCCAGAAGTGTCAAAAAGGTCTGTGATCCGTGTCCCGCGCCTACAAACGCCACCATGTGTTCATTACATGTCGGCATCGTCTTCTGAGGCGAAAGTCATTATTAAATAAGGAAAAGATTCACACAGCTTCTCCTGCCGCAGCAAATTCTGTTTTTACTTGTGATATTTGCACCAGTTTATCAGGAAGTGACGATTTTGTCCTCTTTGACTCATTGGATGTAAACGCATCTTTATTCGCACATCTTTTATGCAATATTATGCATTTTGGGATGAAACATAGCTATTATAGCATCATTGTTGTGTCCATTTAAACACATGAAAACATAAGGCATTTAAAACAACGATGTCTTGCTCATGCATAGTACATGTTTAGGGGAGTGTAGATTAAAGGCAACTGCAAACAAACATACAACAATAGCGGAGTATGTGATAGGACCAGCCTGATCTCACGAGAAAACGTAAGTATTCAAAGAGTTCAGTCGTACGAAATTGTACGATTTTAAAAAGGAGGCGTGGCATCTAACCCCACCCCTAAACCCAACCGTCATTGGTGGATGAGCAAATCGTACTAAATTGTACGAATTAGATCATATGAACTCGTACGAATTAGCCACTAAATCAAAAAGTTACGAATTGCCAAAAAGTTACGAATTGCCTGACTATGTTTACATGGACATTAGTAATCTAATTATTTGCCTTAATCTGAATAAGACAATAATGTGATTAAGATGTTTACATGAGTTGCTTTGTAACAGCACATAATTCGATTAACGTCATTGCGTCACAATTGAACTCTAGTTTCTTGCTAGTTTCACGCAACATTTATCGTTCGTCATGGCACCATATGTGATTTTGGGTATTTTGTTTTTGATTTTGCGATATATCCCTACAGGTAATATTGTTTACTAATAAGGTGACAGTGCCAAATACTGGCCTGTCATATGCAATACAGCATTTGTGGATATATAGCTTTTGTGGATATGTGTAAACACCTTGAATTACCTATAAAAACACAAACTATGTACATAAAGTAAACAACATAAGATGTACTGTAAGTAAACAAATCCAAAATCCAAAGATTCGTGTTTACGTTGTCATAAAATTGCATAAAACTGCTAATAGTTGCTGCTGTTTGTTTGTTTTTAGATCCCACATTTGGTGGAATGAGTGTGAGGCATATTTTTGCCATGCATCTTTAGGTAATTTTAACAAAACCAAGGTAATATTGATAAAACAATCCATTTTGGTCACTGTAATCATTATATGAAAATTCCATACCATTACATTACAACAGTATACCTCTAAGAGCATGCTAGATGACAATAAACAATCTAAATGCAGAAATGGAGAGATTATACTTTAGCCAGAGCTCCAGACTAAAAGTTCAAAACTTTAAAATCTAACCCAGGGGTGTCCAAACTCAGTCCTGGAGAGCCGGTGTCCTGGAGAGTTTAGCTCCAACCCTAATCAAACACACCTGAACCAGCTAATCAAGCTCTTACTAGATATAATAGAAACCTCGTGGCAGGTGTGTTGAAGCAAGTTGGAGCTAAACTCAGCAGGACCGAGTTTGGACAACCCTGGTTTAACCCATGGTTCATGAGTTATGGCAATTGGGTTTAAACCATTTGTAGTGTAAATATTCCCATGCATGCTACATGTACAGCGCTGTTCCACTGTCTAGGATCATGCATTAGCAACACATCCATGAAGGGGAGATGCTTTCACTTGCCAAGCCAACATTTATGTTCATTTTGAAAGTATCAACGAACAGATACTTTTTTTGGGGGGGGGGAGAGATCACAGATTACAGTGAAATTGTTTATCAAAACAGAATAAACAGCCAGATTTGCAAAGAAAAGCACAGACCAAAATATTTACCCCAACTCCTTGGCAGTCTAAACAGATTTTCATATTTTCCTTTGTCACCATATTGAGTGCATATGGCATTCGCCTGCTACCTTTGTGAAGCTCTGTGTGTGTGTGTGTGTGTGTTTAAAGACAATAAACCTACTTTTTGGCCTTCGATGGAGTGCACAGAAATGTAAAATGTTTATTGGCAGAATAAGAAATATGACCTCCGGATGATTTCGCGTCCACCTTTTGATGACTATATCCGAGTTTACACAACGTCCCGAAGCAGCCTATAATGCATTAGTGATGAATCATTACGATATTCCTGTCCACATACTGTTGCTTTAGACAGAAACATTCCTTTATATCACCCACGCCTTTTCCTGACTTTTGAATAAATCTCTGGGAAGGAATAATATACTGTATGGTCTAAAGAATATCGTAACGACCTCTTGTTCCCAAATACTGGCTGATAGAGCACATTTTCTGAGGTTTGGCTAAATAATAACATCCGCAGGTTCCTTTAAACACCCGAATTTGAGGTCTGAATGATTAAACAGAGTTTTTACATAGATAATTTATTCATTCAACCTATAAGAGCTAAGAAAACACATGTACATTGAGCATGTATGATAAAAACAAAACGATGTACACAGTCTTGGATGCTATACAACTTTTCCCAAAAAAAAGGACAGGTGAATAAACTCGCGTTGGAGTCAAATTCCAGCAGAGATGCATTGGATTTGGAGGATTTGTGCACATTGGACTGGAGGCACTATTAGGATAATGCACTTTGAAAATATCCAACATTAAGAAGACTTGTGTGCTGAACAAAATTGTATTTTGGCGATTTAGAGAAGTCAACAAATGTTAAAAGTTTGCAAAATTTAATAAATAGTTCTAACTCCACCTCTGAAACTCACCAAAATATCTAGTCATATTTGTCAGTTACTGAATGCCACAGAACCATCTAGAAAATACAAAAGGGGGGAAAAACATCTTGGTAATCAAAATACAGGCTTGTAGAAACAGCTACAGTTCTATAATACATTCTGTGCCGGGAAATTCTGGCAGATTGAGTTCATATTTTTTCTGAATGTCATAGGGCAGGAATCGCCCCGCCAGAAAATGCTTTCCCGAGAAGCCCGTTGCACACTTTTTGGGAGCTGTCAGAGAAATGAGAACTTCTGGATTTATCCCATCTTTGGCGGGTTCATCGACATCCCAACCTTCAGGAGAGAGAGATAGAAAAAGTGAATCTTTTCTCACCATCTCTGGTCATTACTTTCTCCTAGATAAGAGGTGGAAAACTGGCTCATCGAGATCATTCATCAACCTATTGTCATGTGGAAAGCGAGCAGCAAAAAAATGCAATGTGTCAGCCCATCAGCTGCAGTTTTTAAATAAGGTCTCCCGATGACATAATGGCTGTGAGGTTCCTTCAGTTTGATTATTTGTCTGTTTTGTGAACACTTC